>NC_081415.1:419966256-420161256 GCF_030272615.1 Cryptomeria japonica | reverse complement strand
CTCATAATAACATTTAATTATTTTATTCTCACAAATTTACCTTTTTCCTCTATAATGTTTTACACTTTTATAGTTTATTTAGATATATTATAGGTGTTTTAAGGTTATTTAAGTTGTATATAATGGATATATGGGTCTATAAATGACCCAAATTATATTTGTAGTGTCTTAGAACCCTCTATATATTGCTAACATTCTCCCCAAACCTAAAACATTTTCTTGTCCTCAAGACAACCTTGTGAAACCACTTATATCCTTCATGTTTGCCTTTTTTTTCCATGGTTCTTCCTTAATAACAACCCTCTTGATGTGTTCTACTTTTTTGTCATCAACACCCACCTTTGTGCATTATATCTCTACTCAAACAATCATTTTTTTCTTGATTGCTATCATCTTTTATAGATGAATTTTTATACTTGTACAACCTTGTAAACATGTTTGCAATATTTTTCTAATTGACTTTATTGATGCATCCAACATCCATTTCCTCACAACATCCCATAAATTGTTTCTTAAATTCTCTATCCAACACATCTTCTTAGAATGATTATTCAATACACAAAGGCTACAATGATAAAGATCCCAACATAGTTCTTTATTATGTCCTTGCCTATGACAATAAGAACATTGCATTTCTTGATTAGATTTATTTTTTATTAGTAAAGCATCGTTAACTAGGGCGCTGACCCTTAACATAGTAAAAAACTATTAACAGACAACAAGCAACATCAAGAGAGATGATGTTGGCAAAAGGAACAACAACCCAAAGGCAGTTAGAAACGAACACAGTCAGACATGCAAGGAATCTTATCCAACCGAAGAACAAAAAAGACCCCACTCAAGGGAGGGGAGAGCCACCCAAACCCCAACGAGGGGGGGGGGGGGGGGTTGTTGGGGCAGGGGAGAAGACTTCCCCTTCCGCCTACGAGAAACCACAGTCCAGGCGATGTTGTCATTAGGTCCATCAAAAGAGAGATCAACCGAAAGGGACCCCATAGGGTTACAAACAATGGTGTCAATAGAGTGTTGCAACAGAACATCAGGAGGCTGTTGCAGAGCAGTAACAGGATGTGACGAAACAACAACGACAAAAGTAGATCCAACAATGGGGGATCATGGTTGTAGAACAAGAGAAGCAGAAGTGGGGACCTCAAGAGATGAGGCCACAAAAGGAGCAATAGAGCATCAGTAGCCGTGAGGGGCACGACATCGACATCATCCTCATGAGAGGAGCCAACAGATGTAGAGTCAAGAGCATTGAATGTTAAGTGATCAGAAGTAGAATTCTTCCACCAGGTAGAAACATCTTTGTGGCGTGAAATAGAGAAGTTCGAAGCAAGATGACCCATAGAGAAGCATCTCCTACAGTGGAAGGGGAGGCTCTCAAAATCCAGTAGTTGTGACCAAGGCCTATCCCCCACCATAAGAACCACATCTCCCGGGAGAGGAGAAGAGATCTCAATGTCCACAAGAATGCGGACAAAGGTAGTGTGGTCCATTGAGGACATAGCTTCATTGACCTTCAGGAAACGACCAATAGAGTTACCGATAGCCTCATAACAAAAGTGCTCCAAAAAATGAAGAGGGAGATTAATGAGTCGAAGCCAAACTGGATGCACATTAAGTGGTCCAGTGAGAGGGTTAAAAGAAGTCATCCAAGGCTTAACAGAGAGGGAGTGCACTCCCCAAGCCCACAACATGCCCAAAACCAAATCCCGATCAACGAAAGATGTGAAGGAAGCGACAAAAAAGCCTTTAGCATAGGAGAAAAGCTCAATATTGTGAGAAACCAAAGGCCACCAAGATTCACTTACCCAACGATGAAGGTCCGGTAGAGAAGGCTAGAGCCCAGAGAATCTGCACACAAGAGCACAACGTTGGTAGAACTCAATGTTGTCCATGACATCCTGTCCACAAACCACCACAAGGGAGGATTTAACACAGGGAAGAGAACGAATGCCCTTGGAGGGTTGGGCGGAAGATCTGACCACACGAGAAAAGCTATGCTTGCTAGCAGGTTTGGGTAAAGAACCAACATCATCAACAGTAGTCGGCAAAGCCACATCCCCATAAGCCAGAGAGCCGACAACAACAGGATCCACAACCGGAGAACCGATGGGTGTGGGTGTTGCACCGAGCCGCAGTAACAACTGCCTGAGGAGCATCAGACCAAACAACAACAATAACATCGAACAAACTGTGAATCACAGGAGCAGAAGCCCCCACACGAGGAGGAAGGGGGGGGAGTTCGAAGACGAGGGACCGCCACAGATATCCACAACAGATAACACCATGGAAGGAGAAACCACCATCAAACCAGAGGCACCAACAACAACGTTCAAATGAAAATTTGTTAGTACTTGTTTTACTATCTTCTTTTATATTTCTAGGTACTTCATTATTTGTTCTTAGACTTGATCCAATAGGATCTTTATGATTCTTTTTGTATAGCGTATTCTTTTCATCATTATAAAACCAACATTCTTTGGGGAATATCCTTTTTCATTCATCCCAACTATGAAGACTTGTAGATTCAAAATCATTATTATCTCAAACCTTATACTTTCTTATCAAAATAAGGATGAGTAGTATTGTCACAACCCTCCTTTATCACCTTTTTGATTTGAATACAAAACTCTATTATATTTCCTTGGATAAACTATTGAATGAATATTGTAAGGGAATAAAAATAATAAACCACACACATATGGAAAATGCATACATATTTTAATTAGTTATTTAATTTCCCTCACCCAAATTAAGGCACATGTTGTAGGAGGAATAAGAAGCTTCTAGAGGCTTCTCCACCACCCTTGCATGTAACTCCTCCCACTAAGCCTAATCAATTTGCATGGAGGCCAAATTGGGAGAGAATCTCTTTTTTTTCAATTAAAAATTAGGTAGTGGTAAATTGAAATTTCTTTTATAAAAGAGGTACAAGTCTCAAAATGAGTGTTGGCTATTTCATAAGAAATTCTGCAAGTTAAATTCTCCTTTGTAGTCCATTTTCATTTTCAGCTAAGATTTTGTTGGGAGGACTTCTCTTCAATTTGGAGGATCAAGGAAGACTCTACACCATTTTGCAAGCACCCAGGGTCCTTCAAGCTTAGTTTTGTGCATCTTATTCTTGTCGTAGATTAGATTAGATTAAATTATTTTATGAGAATGAAATTCATTTGTGTTTTGATAAGAAATTAGTTTTCAGATTTTGATAAGAAGTAGATTAAAATGTTTGATAAAAAGTAGATTAAATTTGATTCATTGTTCAGATTCTTGATAAAAATTAGTTCAGATTTTGATAAGAAGTAGATTAAATTATTGATGAGAATGAGATTCATTTGTTTTAAATTCTTGATAAGAAATTAGTTTCAGTTTGGAAGAAGTAGAATAGAGTCATTTGATGGAAATTAGATTATTGTTTTCAGATTATTTTGATAAAAATTAGATCCATTCATTTCAAAATTTTGATAAGAATTAGACTCATCCAGATTAAATCATTGGAATATCTTATTAAGTTTTAGATTTGAATATTTCTCTGGTTATTTGATTTAAAAGTCTGAAATGTATTCTTTTTTTTTTTCTGGATATTGATTTAAAGTCCAAAATGTATACTTGAAAGGATCTTGCTGCAATCAATCTCTCTAAGATTTCTCATCTTCTGGTTTTCTAAATCCTCTGTAAAATACATTTAACATTTCCCCTTTGTGAAAGATTTTCCCTGTGCATATAAACAAACAATTTTCTCTTTCTCTGTGAACAGATCTCCCTGTGTGTACAAACAAATTTACTTCTTTCTCTGTGAATGAATCTCCCTGTGTGAAAAAACAAAAGGAATGAAAGAAAAAGAAATAAACTATCTCTTTATCTGTGAATGAATCTCCCTGTGTAGAAAACAAAAGAAATGGAAAAAAAGAGAAGAAGAACCTCTCTGGTTACTGCTTCATTTTGTCCCTGAAATTAATCTGCAACATTGTTATTTACCTGTTATCTACCCTGCTCTGAGTAATCTTCAATAATTTAAAAAAAATTACAATACTCCTGTATAAGAAAAATGATAATAATAATATTATAACATATATATATTTATATACATATATATATATTTATATACATATATATATATATATATATATATACATATATATATATATATATATATATATAACCAAAAGAAAGAGATCATTTCGAACGTTAGAAAAATCTCTCAAAACTCCCGTAACGCATGGCGTTTTCGCACTAATTAGACGTCGGCAATGTGCATGGACGGTTACGTGTAACCGTCGCAGAGTACGGAGGGGCCCGCGGGTCCCCTCATCTCTGCGGACCTGCGCATGCAGGGCCGCAGGGGTGATGGGACCCGTGGTCCCCACCCCGCACCCTATCACTATTAAGTAAAATATGTATTTAATTTAAAAAGTTTCTTTTACCTTTTCAAATTTGTAAATTGACATTTTTAAATTGGAATTTTTTTATATATGTAAATTAATTCTCCTTTGTTATTTAATTAAATTTTTTATTTTATTTTATTTGATAGAAAAGGCATTTAGGAATAATGAATTCTTTTTTTTTGTAAGCTATAAGATATTGTATTACGACTTAGGAAAAATTGGGCTAATATGTAGCAAGCTCATAATTAAATTGCCTTAGTAAGTTTTAAATTTGTAGACTATATTCTTTTAAATTTAAGTTACTCAACCCATTAAGAATCGTTGGGACACTTGATTGGTCTTAGAGACTAACTTACATTAATACAAATGCTTAAATTTAATCGTTATTTTGGACTCGTTAAACCTTCTTACGTCATGCAAATTTCTCATAGATTAATTGCTTTTATTAATGGTTCATAGCATGCGAATTATTATAGAATAATTATATCTTCATGCAATTACTATTATGCAAGTTTCATTGTTATGCAAATTACACTTCAAGTAGTTACTTCAATTATTTACGCTTTCATTTTTGTTATTCGTAGTTAGAAAACTAAATAAAGGAAGTTGGAAAACCAAAACTAGCAGCGTTCGGTATATATGGTGCCTCTGGGTCACGCTTACGGGTAATGTCGTCGTGTTGAACTACTGCACTTAACGCCTAATAAAGCTGCATTAACGACGTCTGTGGCATTGTCCCTATAAATCGTCGGGGAGTAATAAGGGACATTTGGAGGTTAAAAATCCAAGGGGCGGGTAATCCCTCTTGGATCGATAATTTAATAAGATAACTTTTAAATGAATTTCACATCCGTTGAGATACACCATAGTAAACCCCCTTTTAAGGATGGTCAAGTTAAATACCCTCATGAAATTACTTTCTTTATTTATTTAATTCATCTCGAAGGGATATTGGCGTTTTGCAACTGGGTGACGTTCATGATAAGTATTAGGATCTAGTTATTTTCTTTTAGGCCACAAGCAATAGGCCATCTTGAGCCTTCGCTTAAGTGCTACCATCGTGGGTAGCAACCGCAGAGAAACTGTCTGGGACACTGACCCTAGAAAGGGTTGCGTACCCACAATATCAGTTTACATCAAACCATAGATTAGAAAATAGAACTACATACTTTACGCCTTGATCCCGTGCCGAAGCGGGTATGTAGGCAGTCTTGGGACGGAGTTGTCCCTCGTACTCAGGCGTTCGCGGGTGGGGTCTAGGCTTGGTTGAGTAAGAATCCTAAATGAAAAATAAGATAATCAATTAATTCAATGCATACTCGGAAGGAATCCCGTATGGATTCGCTTGACTTCCCGAGGCTTTAAGCCAAATTCCGAGGCGGAATTCAAGCTTGTGCTATTTTTTAATTACTCCTAAGGACGGCGACCTCGGTGCATTCTTGTTAGAAGAATGTAGTACTTAGTGAGTGGCTCAGGACCCGAATGGTCCCGATGAGTCTAAGTCTCTGGCCAGAGCATCTCCTATCCCGTTTGGATGGATGCCTACCCCGTATGGGTGGATGCCTATCCCGTATTGGATAGATGGAATTTACGTCCCGTATGGACAATTGCCTAACCCGTATGGTTAGAAGCTCATCCCGAATGGATGAATGCCTAATCCTAATTGGATGGATGCCCAGAGTATGCAATTGAATAAAACATAATAAAGGAAAAAAAAAATATACTCAATTTTTGTTGGATCAATTTTGGTGGGTTATTACAAGTATCGCATTTATCAAATGATTCATTAAATGAATAATATGAATTATTTTTTTACATGAGACATTATGTTGTAGAGGCTTAGGCATTAGACACTAATTTTCCTTTTGACATGTTGCAAGCAATTTACCTAACTTATTATTTTGTTCTTACATATTTGATATTTAATATTTTTGTAAACTATTTTGTTTTGTCTTTGACTTTTTTTGTATTTCTTCATTTTTTAATTTTTTTTTATGTAATTGATATATTTGACAATAACAACTACGCATTTCCAAGATTGTAATTACTATTTTAACCTAGGAAATAAGAAACATGTATTAATTCACCCACGTATTCACAAGTACCATAAAAAAGTTTGTTATGTATGAGGACCCATTTTTCCAAAAACATTAAATGTTCAAGACATTAGTGGACTCATTTTTCCAATGACATTAAAATTTAATTATGTAGGAGGATACATTTCACCGATAGTATTATAGCTCCATGCTAATCATAGGTCCATACTTGCCTTTAAAATCACAACATATTATTTTATTGAGCTTCAATTTGCTCCACATTGACATGTATCATTTTATTAGCACGCGAGAATCACCAAATTTTAATATACCATTTAAAAACCTCATGAAATTTGCCAAAATTTTAATATACCATTTAAAATTATCATGGAATGTGCCAACTATGTATTGATATAAATACAATTTTAATATACCATTTAAAATTATCATGGAATGTGCCAACTATGTATTGATATAAATACAATCAAAACTCTGATTTTTTACACATTTTGTTTAGTTCTAAGCTCTCGATTCAAATCATAGGCAAGTTACAACTACATGCATTGTTGTATTAGGGAGTCTGTGAAAACCTAAAGGTAAGTGTTCATTTCTTTTATATTGTTATAAGATTATTTATCTCTTTTCCATTTTGGTTTATTATTTAACAAATTATTTAGCAGGGAGACATCCAAGATCCAAGAAATTAGGGATCTATATTCTATCATTTCTTCTTAAAAAAAAAACATTTTTTGTAACTTTTATTTTATGAGAAATGAGAAGTAACAAGAATTCTGAAAGTGGTGAAAGGAGGCCATCAAAATGTGGAACCATAGTGTCATGCTTTGGTAATGTTGATAGTCCATTACATGAAGCTATAATATCAGTAGTTGCACGAAATGTTAATGAAGAATGACATGCCTTATGGGAAGAAAAGAATGAGTTAATTGACTCATATGTAAATGTCATATGTTATGTTCCAAGGAATACCCAAGGTAGCCATATGAGCTAATTGACTTCAATGACAATGTTGCACATGTTGTAAGTACATAGAAGAGAAAAAAAGCCAAATAAAAATACGACCTGAGTGGGATATAAAAAGGAATTTTCCAGATTGAGTGGGGTGTTAAAGTACTCATTCATTAAAATACTAGAATATCCAAAAAAAGTTGAACTTGCAAGAAAATGCAAGTGTACGATTTGTAGCTAGAAACATAATAGGGACAATGAGTTGTAGCTAAAATTAGACACTATAGAAAAATATATTAGTATATTTTATGAAAAAAATTATAGATGGAAAAGAATAATCAATGATAAGATGGAAAAAGGGAAGAATATCTTCATATTAAGTATAACATCGAATATGGTGAGCATATGCAAAGAAAGGGGAAACTTGCTAAATGTGGAGTTTCAATTGAAGCTCAATTTGGAAAGATCATGTCAGAAACAAACACGACAAAAATGTTTACTTGAGTGTTGTTTTTAATATTTCAACCAGAGGGCATCCTATGACAAACTTGTTGGAACAACCAAGATCAATTGCAAAGCTGAAAAAACTCTCCTCAAACAAGCAATATGAAAAATGAGAAATATCATAAGCATTTAGTTGAAAATGTATAAAATAAAGTTATTTATAAAGGAAACCAAGAAGAGGTAAGAAGGTAGGAATGAAACTCTAACCACACCTCCAAGTATGCAAAAAGTGTTAGACTCTATGGAAAAGTGTTGGGGCAGTCGGTGAGTCAACATGAGATGAGACCAAATTCTAGCTAGCCTCTAAGTGAGCTTAAGTGTAGTTGGAATAGGACTAAACTATGTATCCTAAAGTAAAACTAGTTAGGCTAAACCACTTTTCACATTGACACCCCTCTTAAGAGATACTTAGGGAGTAAGCTAATAAGTGCAAAGATGAGTCCCAACAATATGGTCTGATAAGGTACTCATGTAAAAATGGCGATCTCCCATAAACAAAAAAAAGGGAGAAAATCTTGTGGGAAAAAACTCCCCTCTAAAAGAGAGAAAGATAAAAATGAGACCTTCTGCAAAGATGTCCATGAGATGAACATGATGATGAAGAACTCTTGAAGCATGTCAAGAATGGTAAACCCTACCAAAATATTAACTATCATATGTTGGAATCAACAAACCTCCAACAATGGAGATCAAGATATAGAACTATGATCAAAGACATGATCTACAAAGTGTGAATTGTTGAGAACACAATTATATTGAGAGGGGCGGCTGGATCAGTACAACAACAAACTTTTACTTTTTTCCACTTAATATTATAAGCATATAACTTTATCTCAAAACATATTCATTGCATATTATTATTCACATAAATTTAATATTATGCATCACAAATTGAACACAAGATATATACGTGGAAACCCTTATGGGAGAAAACCACGGTAAAATAAATTCTTTATATATAGAAAAATTCTTATACAAATTTATAGGTATCAACCCACTAGAGGCATCAATCCCTCATTCCAATTTCCACCTTTTAACGGATGATGGATGATCATATTCCTCAGAATTTGTTTCTTCTAATCTATTGTGAAATGACCTCAAAATTCTCTCTACAATGAAATCCTTTATATCACTTTTGAAACTATTATAAGTCTAATAAAAAATATGCTACAAAGAAATCATAGTCTCCTCTACACTGCTTATGAACTCCTTATACCTCTAGAATAATCTTCCTTATGTAAAATTCACTCTTTGTGTATACCCTTGTTCTATCTTTCTTTTACTTTCACTCTGTTGTCCTCATTTTTGGATTCTCAAAAATGTGACAACCCCTACAAATTTTTGCCTAAAAAGTGTCATTTTTGTCTCCAAGGCATGTTTTACGAGGTATAAAACTCACATTTGATAGTGTCAAATCATTGGGGGTGTATTTTCCATCATTCTCCAAGTTTTGGTGAGTTTTGTCTTCCTTTTCTTAGCTTTATGTGCAATTTCGGGTTTCAGAACAATCACTGCAAGTTGAAGATTTTACTCTATGGAATGCTTCCTAAGGCAGAATTTTGCTTCGCCCTTGGATTGTCTTAATCCTCAGTCCATCCTCGAACCATGTTTCAAATTTCATCGCATCCTGGTTTCGTTTGCTATGTCTTTCCTTCAATTTTGGGTTTTTTCTCCCTGACTGCAAGTGGGAAATTTTCCTTAAATTGCAAGTTTTATGTTTTTCCTTTATTTTAGTGTTATAGGAAAAATTTTAGTTAATTACAAGTGCACTTTATGAAAAATAGAACTTGTAACTTACTTTTTATTTCCCCCTTGTTGCTTTTTGTCTTTTAAGTCATTGTAGGAACTTTTTGGGCATATTACAAGTGAAATTTAAATTATAAAGTTAAAATACAACTTGTAATTCTTTTAAAAAGTTCCACTTGAGTGATTTTAAGTTATGGTAGGGGTTTTTCTCCTCCATTACAATTTTTATAAAGTCACTTTAAGTTGTAATAGGGATTTTTTTTCCCTATTACATGTTTTATTTTTAAGTTGTTTTTGTGACTTGTAAAAGGAATTTTATTTTCCCTTTACTAGTCTTTTGTTGAGTTGTTTAAAACTTATAATGGGAGTTTTATTTCCCTATTACAAGTATTTTAAACTTGTTGTTTTCTCTCAAAAACCCGATTTTGCCTTATGAGGGGAAAAGTGAACATTTTAAACATGTAAAAAGGTTTGAAAAACCCGATTTTCCTTATTGCATGTAATTTTAAACTTGTTGTTCTTTCCCAAAAACCCGACCAGCAATATTGGAGGATTTTGTTGAAGATTTCCAACAATTTTTGTGGATAAATTCAAGGAGGAGGAAGGCGTTTTGGATTCCTTGCTATTTTCATGCATTTTCCAACTCTCTTCACGCCATTTGGAAGACATTATCGTTGGTTTTATGGTGTTTTAACAACAAAAACATTTTTGAAAAATGCCACGATTTTCCTCATCTAAGTGCCACAAATCTTACTTCTTCCAAATCATTTTTGCTTGTCTTTCTTAGACGTGGGGTTTGGATGAAGATTTGACCAATTCTCATGCCATTTTGATAGTCATTTTTGCTGCATATGGCATTTTTTCAAAAACGTGGGTAGGGTTTGAATCTTCTTCTTTTGTCTATAAGAGATTCTTTCTCTTCATGATAGTTGTTAGTTTTTCTTTTCTCTTTCCTAAAATCGGTTTTGTGAGATATTTTTTCCCTTTGTTCCAAGTTTGCAAAGCAATTTGCAAATTGCATCGTCTTTCCCCATTTTCCCTCTTTACTTGCATTCGGGATTTAAAAACCCGATTGCATGTAAGATCAAAATAGTTGATCTACCCCTTTGGTTGAAAAATCTTAACTATCTTTTGGTGAAATTCCAAGTTTCAAAGTTGGAAAAAGCTTGTCTTTCCAAAATCGGGTTTTTAAAACTTGAGTACAAGTAAAAGTTCTTCCCATTTTTCATATGGTCAACATAGAAAAGTTCTTCAAAAATACATTCATAACCATCCGCACTTGTTTTTTTGGTCATAAGATTCATTCCCACCATTTCATCCACTCATTTCACACCTTCATTCATTTTTCCCATTTAAAGTCTACCTACATTCAGCCATCCAAAACCCAAAGTTGGTCCAAAATGCACTCAAAAAACACTTGAAAATGAGTCTTAAAGGTCCAATTACAAGTGCAAACTTATAGTTACCTAGTACACATGTGAAGTTGCATGTTTGTTCTCAACAATTGCAAGTTAATGCTCTTGTTTATTCCACACATGTAATGCAACTTCCAAAACCTGAAATTCACTTGTGAGCCCATTTTTGCATCAATTTATCCCTTCCCTTGTCAATTTGATTTGTACACACGACCTACCAAATCAATGAATTATGGCATGGGCCTTATTTTGCAAGAAGATTTCAAGATTGGAGGATGATACAAAGAAGAGATACAACAACAATTCATGGTTGAGAGCATAGAACGCTTTCAAGACAAATATGGTCATGACATGGAAAGAGGAAGGCAACCCTTTCCCTCTTGAAAAGCTAGTACTACCCCAAGCAAGAAGATAAGGATGCAAATTCTCGTTCCGGTTCAAGATGCCTTCACTGATCTAGAATACTTCAAGTTCTAGCATCCTAAAGCGACATGAAGATCATCACAGACAAAGGATGATGCAGTTAGAGTCGTGTCTTTAGACACATGGAATAGTTTTAGTTATGCATTTGTAATTTTGTTTTGACAAGTTACATGTAAAAAATAATAATTTTTTAATTGCAAGTTAACTTATTACTTGCACTTTTGTAATTACATGTAAAACAACTACAAGTTGAGTTCAATTAGGACTGTAGTTGGAGTAAGTCATAATTAGTTGTTGAATAAGTCTTGGTGGTTGAGAGAATTTCTCAAGTTAGTTGGGGTCCTCCCACCTTTTTCTCATGACTCTTCTCCTATCAATACTTGAGGTGTCTATTGTAATCTTTTTCTTTGGGCAATGCAACAAAATTCTGCCAATTTGTATGTGCACTCTAAGACTTTGAGCTCAAATGTAAATCAGATTGCTTTCAATAAAAGAGGCAAGTTATGTTGAGACTTTGTGCCAATTCAAGTTGTTATGTGATGACATTTTCTAGAGTTGATTGTGAATTTTATTCTATTGTGAAAGAGGGATTTGAATTCAATCTTGCAGACTTTGAGCTGCTAATTGTATTTAGAGTTATATGTTTGGTTTTTAGATTTGGTCTTGCAGACTTTGAGCTGCTTATCATATCTGAAACTGGTGTGGAAAGCTAAAGTGAGAAGATAGCTTGTAGACTTTGTTCTGCTTCTATTTTTAAGACTTGTGCATGTAAGGTGAAGTGCATCATGTAGTTAGACTTTGAGCTGCTACATATTGTGCTTAGTTAACAGAAAATCATCTAAAATGGTTGGTAGGAGAATAGATAGCTGAAGAATTTGAGCTTTCTTTTTGTTTTCCCGTCTTGGGGAAGTGACAGAGGTCTTTGTGCCTTCATGGAAACTTTGCTTCCCTTTATGTTCCAAAAATCCTACAAAAAAGTCTCATTTATGTATTTATTGTTTTAAGTTAACTTGCTATCAGTTTTCTGTGAAGAGAAAAGTACATTGGCTTTCTTGAAGAAAGAAGAAAGACTGTTGTTTCATCCTGTTTAGTTTTAGATTAGATATAGATAGGGGGAGCCTTCCCTTAATTAGGAGAGTTTTACTCACACACTATGGTTGAAGCCACAATTTTGTATATTTCCCCAGGTGTACAAAATTTTCAACCAACACACTCCACACACATATCTCATCTAATTCACTTGCGTTTTATATATGTCTTCATCTCCTTAGAGATATCTCTTTTAGAATAGTCACAATACTTCAAACAAGTCATGCCTTTTTAGAATTAATTGTCAATACAAATCGCACCTTCTAAAAGATTTATTAATTATTAACAAATCTAATTTCCAAAACAAATAGTATCCATTCATAAATTCTTTGGCTTGTCTAGTAAACTTTGTCTAACTAATTGTTTGTTTTCCTTAATTTAATTGCTCCATTACTTAATTTAATTTCTTCTTTAGCATTGCCTTAGTTTATCTAGGCAAATTCATATTCAAATCAGCGAGGCTCCATATATTTTTGTTGTATTATGGTTTGTTGTCTTCTCTTAATCATCACTACCTTTATTGCATATTAAATCGATGCATATGTAAATTGCATGTAATAATGAATCATTATTTTCTTCTTAATGAATCAACCAGCATATTGAGTGAGTGATCAAATTAATTGATTTGTTAATTTTCTCAATTATTGTTCTTTTAGCTATTTTAGTCCCTACTTGCTCTGAATAAATTAAGAGTGCTTGAATAGTTGCTTGAAGATAGTCGCTTATGCTCTTAAAAACTGTTCATAGTAGGCGATACATAAATGATCAAATCATCACTTTATATTTGCTTTGATAATTTGTAACACTGCCACAAATCAATGCATAAATATAATGAATCTCTATCATTCATTTAATTTTCTATTTGACAAAAAATTTCTTGTAAAGGAATTATCAAGATGTCTGAAGGTTCTCAAGGTAATTGATTAGTTTGTTGCCAACATCACCACTACTTTTGTTTGTGAAATATAGCCATGAAGACCATCACTAATGTCTCTTGGTCGTTCAATTGTTTCCTTTCCAATTTTGTTGTTCATTAGTTAATTACGGCCAACCTTAAACCACACACACTAAGAAACATATTAAGTCTAGAGAAGTCTAGTTAATTACAACTCAAAATGTCAGCTCGTCCCTTAAATATTTCCTTTAGATAAATCGGCCAACACTTATAATGGTTGGTGTCTTTGCATTAACAATTCAACCAATGTCAAGTCATTTTTTCTATTCTCAATAGAGTTGCTATCATATACTTCTATTTTCAATAGTCATCATATATTAATGGCTCATTCTTATTGTTCTTAATTCTCATCTCCACCATTTTGGTCTACTTTATGATTTATACTTTATGACATGATCTTGTAGTTGCTTCTATTGGTATTCATCACTACTCATCTTCTCCTCTTCTTAAGGAGATTGCTTTTGTACATATCCATTTGCTTATTTCTAGTTGATATTATCCTTTATTTTTTCACAACACTTGTTACTTTGTCAAATAACATCAATGATTACTCCTTTGACATCAAAGACAACAACTAGTTTCTTTGAAATCAATGACAACATTTCAACATGAATGACTTGAAATACATTACTTAGAATTGCTCATGTTTAACATAGATACAAGGATCTCACAAAATGATCCAATGAAACAATCCCCCATATGAGAGATGCAAAAGAGTACATCTATGTGACCCCCTACAAATTTATGAAGTCCATAAGACTCCACGAGGCTCATCCACTACACCACTAAAAATAGAAAGCATTACCAACACAAATGTCATGATTCCCACATTAATGTTGTTGAGGAAGTATTGATGGAAAACCATTCAAAATTAACCAAGATCAAAGAGCGTGAACTGATAACCTTCCACAAGTGAACAAAATTTTAGTATAACCGTATGCCTATCATATACAAAATGAAGAGTAAAAGGGAGAGTTTCTGCAAGAAATCTCTAATACCATGTTGGAATAACCAAGATCACTTGTAAAACAAAAAACACTCCACAAACAATGAAAATGAAAAATATAATAAAGAATTAGTTGAAAATGTACAAAAAAGTCTTACTTATAAAGGAAACCAAGAAGAGGTGAGAAGGTAGGAGTGAAACTATGAATACCCCTCCAAGTGTTATGGACAAGTGTTAGGAAACTTGGTGAGTCAACCATGAGGTGAGACAAAATTTTAGCTAATATCTAAGTGAGATTAAGTGTAGTGTGAATAGGAATCAACTATGTAGGCTAAAATAAAACTAGTTAGACTAAACCATTTTTCACACTAACAAAAATGACTTGAATATAATAGTTTATTATCTTTATTGGGTGTTCCTAATTTTCCTTAGATACATTGATCAATAAATAGTGGATAGGAATGGTTCATTTGTCTTGTTGAGGTAAAATCAGATGCACATGAAAAAATAAGATTGAACCTTTATTGCATTATCTTAAGATGAAGTTAAAGTGGTAGATAAGACTTCTTGGGTACATATGCATGTGTATACTGTACACAAACATGTCCACTAACCTCATCTACTATGTGTTGTTAAAATGAAGGAGGATCCCACATCGTTAAAGTTATATTTGAGTGAAATTGGCGATTGGATGACTTCATAGTTTCCAAAAAGTTGGTGCCTATAAGTGTTGAGAAAGCTACAGTGATGAAAGTTCATAGGATCAGTATTTGCATAAAGCCACAAACTACTTATTTACCATACATGATTGTCATTTGCTACATGGCCCACATAATTAATTTAGCATTTAAAATTGTGAGCAAGTTTGATTCAATAGCTAAAGTTTAAAATTTAGTTCACAAGCTCTACTCATACATCTGTCAAAGTCCCAAATGGTTTATATACAATTTTAAAATTTTGCTAAGGAAATAACTACAATTAAGGATATGGTACTAGATATTGCCTTACATAGACAAATGTAATGAGTTTTTTCAGGATATTAATCCTTCATTGGACTAATGTACAAATATCATAACTCAATAGACAAAGTTACATAGGTTAAGTGATCTAGAGACACTATTAACTTTATCTAGTATTCTCTCCATGCTGGATGAAATGAACATGCTTGTGAAAAGGCCTAATAAAGAACTATGTATATTTCAGAATATACTATACTACGTAAAATGACATACCTGACCCTCGATGATCTATATCTATTAGAGAAGATATTTACAAGTCCAAAATTTAGTAGCTAGAAACTAATATCAGATATGGACAATCCTGCTAATTTTTTATAGTTTAATGCAAGCAAGGACTTATGTGTCTTTGTACATAAATTTGAGATACCAATGCATCATTCTACCATGGCCACTATCAAGTGCTTTACCAAATTAAGATAAGTGTCTATTACAAGGGAAGCTTTTAACAAAATTATTAATTTTGTAAGTTCTACTTTAAAGAGTATTGTGAGAGTTTTTCCTTACAGATTATAGATTGATACCATCAATAAGAAATACTAGAATCCATGTTTGTTGTGTATCCTAATTATTGGGTCAAGTGTGAAGCAAGTGATTTACATGGGAGGTTAAGGATATTGATCAAGATCATTTTTAGTAAGTTCACAATTCAAAATCAATGGAAAGGAATTAGAAGGAATTTTAAATGAAGTTAATATTACAAAGCATTCAAACCATTTTGCATCAATAATGGAGGAACAATCTAAGCTCTTGAAGAATCCCTTCCAAGTGAGATCAATAAAAAAGGTTTGGACAACCTTAAATTAGAATGAAATATTATGTAACTAAATATAAGAATACTTGAAACTCATTTAGTTATGTCAAAACATGATATTGAGATTTGTGGAGCATGAGAGAGATTTTAGTGCATTGGAGTTCTTGAATTTAAAGATTAAAAACAAAGTAGATAATAATTTAAAAAATTACTTAAGGATGTGTACAACTAGGCATGATATCCAAATTTCTCTGTATGAAAGGGAACTCATAGTATGGAGGTTCATATGTGACAAAATAGGGTTATGCAATACTTCAAAGCATGGCGACAATGAAACAAATTAAAAAAAAAAACAAATAACACAAGTTGTAGTGTTGAGATGCAATTAAGTGGATGTACGTAGAGCTAAGAAAATGAAGAGGACCCTCAAACACATGGTCAAAGTGAGGAGATGAATTGACAAATAGAATTGGAAGACATTTAGCATTTGCTAGGTATTTATACTTATTATTGTATTTCATGAATCATATTCCAAAATCTAAACCGTCGATGATATTTATTATGTCTATAATTGAATCATTAAATGCAACTGAATTTTTTTAAAAAATATTTATAAATTAATAATTAACATGCTACTATTTTTCAGAATTCATTGTAGAATTTAAATTGTAAACTTTGTCTTCAAATTTGATTATTAAACATGTTTTTCAATTTTCATTTATGAATATAACATATTAAATATAATTTCATATTATTATTGTGTGATATTCAATTGTATACATTACAATAGAACCACAATAATTCCTTATTTTCATTTCACATCCTAATATGAGAAGAAAAGTAACCATGAATAAATTAAAGCATATATTCATATTTATTTGTGTGGTGATGTTGTTGTATCTTATGTTTCGGTAAGGAAAAGATGAAGAGATTGACCCTTCAAATTTGAAGGACCCTGTCCTCATATCAAGGTAATAATAGATAATGTAAACAATTTAGTAGCTAATATGCCTACCTTCTTTTCATTTTCATTATTAAAATATAATTTTTCCTAAGTATTAAAAAGAAAAGACTAATATTATGGTCTACACTCAGTCTAAACCTTTGCTAGTTATAAGCTCCTTATTGCATCATGCAAAGCCTTTCTATCGCTAGTTCATTGAAGTGGCCCCACCTCAAAGATATAAAGTTACAATATTGTTCCATGTGGCAAGTGTGTTAGTGCACCCTATTATTTTCGAGCTCTTTTTGATTTATTGCATAGTGATATGGGATTACATCATTATGTCTATATGTCACCATACTATTACATCACATCCCTTTAACTTCTATCACCTTTTTCCTTCTTGTTAGAATGTACATGTTGGTGTAAATAGAGTCATTTAATATCTATTTAGTATTTAACCTTTATGGTCGGTGACATATTCACATTAGCTTCAGTTTACTTAGTGAATATTTAGTGATTTGTTTCTCTTGGGTGAATGCACAAAGTTGTACCAAAAAGGTGCCACATTTTTTATTTTTTTCAAAATTGCACATTTGACATGTACCAAAAGGAGAAAATACAACTTTAAATTTCCATTTTGAAAATTCTATCATTCATTCTACTGCGGTCCCACATTTTGGACATTTTTTTGCTCCTTTAATCTAAACTCGCTAAAAGGAGAATCTATAATTTTCCCCTTGAAGTTGTCCATTCTTCACCAAAATGATGCCATGACAACAAAGAGCTTGAAGAGGTATGTATATTTCATTTCTTAGTGTCATTTTTTTATTAAGTTGTAGATTAAACTAGGTTTCTTAATTTAAATTTATTTTAATTGCTAGGAATTGAGATTCCACAAGAAAGTATTGAAAACACTCAATCACCTCCTCATGAAGAAAAAGCACATCAATAATCTCTTACAATCCTTAGACATCCCATAGGTACACAAGAAAACATATTAGGGCAAATAGAAAATAACCAAAAACAATTTCAGGAATTGATCATAAGGCTAAAAGATCCCATTGTCACAAACTCTCACATGACAAGCCTTGGTAATTCTCTGTAATCTATCATATCTCATATAGAATTAGTGAGTGTGCAAATCAATTTTTTGTCCAAAAAAAGGGAAGAACAAAGTCAATTTTATGCTGAAAAACTATCATATGAGGGAGTGAATAAAAATAAAATTAACAAATTTCACTTGTGTACTCCTTTCACAGACCCCTAAATAAATCAATCTATACACCATAGATGTAGGAGGTTCCCTATCCATTGGTGCCACCATGAAGGGATTAAGAATAATTTTTGGGATAGGTGGTGGATGGTTTTTGATGAGCCTCCATGTAATAATCATGAGGTACCCCAATAATTTTTGAGGAAACTCTATTGTGTGTTTGTCCTTAATGAGATCCCAAACTATTTTGATTATCTAAATTACTAGGGTAGAGGTGGGAGCTCCTCACATGATAGAGTGGGGACACAATGTGACCCAAACCTCCCACCAAGACCCTTAGCCATACCTATGGTGGAGCATGTCATTATTCCTTCCATTGTGAAGGATAGTGTTGAGGTCAAAACTTTAGACTCCATTAGCTCACTCACTCAGAACCTTATATAGTATGCTAGGCCTCTAGTAGAGGGTGATGTGGGTGATTCTTCTAGGCCTCGATTTCCAGCTCACTTTTTTTAATCTTGTGGGTCTCTTTGCAATTATGATCTTGAGAGTAGTGAGCATGCACGTTCATAAGAGGAATCCGCTACACAAAACATTGTCATGATAGAATCTTTGTTGAATGGAACATTCAACATTGATACTTAGGTGAATTTAATTACAAATTCATTTCATTCCTTTTATTAAATTTTATTTTGAAATATAAGAATATAACTAAATTAGTAAATGATTATGATAAAAAATTAGGGTCAAAATGTTCACAATACTTGCAGTGTTCCCACAACGCCCTTTTTCATGACTTCATTGACCTCATAGGTATATAACCAATAAAGAAATATAATTATTATATGTGAATAGTTAAACCTTATGTGAATGATTGTCTCATTACTCATTTTGGATGTCAAATAGTTTGATGTTGGAGCTTAAACATTGACACCTCACAATGAAGTTTGCCAACAAACTTACACCTAGGTAAGCAATGCATTCATAAATGTTGTTGCAAAACAATTTAGATAGTTTTGGTAATTGTACAACATATATTGTTTTATTTTCAAATTTTGACATCAGAGAATCCTCCTGGTGTTCACACCACAATGGAGCATGGTGTTTCTATAGCAGTAGCAATTTTAGTTACTTTGACATAAATATGAGACAGGTTAGTAAATTTAACATTACATTTGTTCTTTTAATAGTATATTATTGAAGGTTTTAATGATACTTGTTTTTAGTTTAATTTATATCATGATGTTTGTAGGAGGGGCTTGTCACTCTAGATCGTGAATGTGTGCATGTTGTGGATGAACATCATGATTATTTGTATATAGTAAGTGATTATTCTATTATATGTCAATATAAAATTCAATTTTTGGATATATTAACCTTTATACTTTTTATTGTATCAGGTGGAGTTATAGAAAAGTTTGGAGATGAGGTCAAGTGGGTGCGCTCGAAAGACACCTGCATCAAATACATCTCCATCCACTCGACAACCAAAGATATCTTGTGATCTGTTTCTTCCCCTAGAGGGAAATGACTAGATTATGGTCCTAAGTTGTATGCCTATATGGTATTTTTGAACATATTTTTTGTATTATAGATATGTGACATTGTATTTTCATATGGTGACATTATTGGATTTATTTTATACTTTTATTGATATATAATGCTATATAGATTTAGAGCTTTTTGGTTAATGCAAATCATTTTTACCATTGTTACCCATAATTGCAGTACAAATGATTAAATGAATAATTGCACAAAGTTGATTGTTAATTAAGCTTCCAGCCTAAATATGCATCTCCATAGCACATATACTTACCATGTTATTATCATTTTTAATGCTTAAAAGCCTATTACATGATGTAATAATTGTTGATATTACAAGTAACATGATAACATGCTTATGTCTAGATCAAAGGTTCTTTTATATTTGATTTATTCTTTCACTCAATTTCCTACATCCTATGTTTATTTCATAGGTTCATTAGGAATGTATGAATTTTTCAATTTTGAAAAAAAAATTGAGTGTCTATGAGGACTTGGCCAAAAGTTATCATGAAAGAGGTTTCTTATATGCTAGATTAATGGTTGTTTTTAAATTTGGCAAACTTTATGTTCTATAGGTGATTATGGTTGATTTAATTGATAACTTAACTACCAAGCCCTTTACTAAGGATTGAAGTATATTGGGAGTTATATGAATATAAATTTTTTATTAAGTAGAGAGAGATCTATTATGGCTAACATCCATGAATTTTCATCACATTGATGGATTATGATTTATAGTTTCACCTAGCATCGTTATTTCAAAAGAATGGTGTAGAATTTGAATAGCTATATTCATATTCACCTAGCATGGGTTCATCATAATGGTAAAAAAAGAACATAATACCACACTAAGCAATCCCTACAATTGACTTCATCTCAATAAATTTTCTGAGTAATAACATGGTTTTGAACATGATATATCTATCATCACAAGATTATGTGCCACTACAAACTCTCATTTCTTCTTCTTTTATAAGTTCCTTTCCCATACCTTGTATGATTTATAATTTGAGCTTATATTGATTCACTTTGCATTTGAATTTGTTCATTTTAGCATCATAAGAAGTTACCTCAAAATTTAGACAAAACAACCATAAGAAGTAACCTCAAAATTTGGAACATTCAAGAGAGATTGAGTGTAAAAAAAGACCATGCCTAGCATAGACGTACCCACCCTGACGTGTTGGAACTGGTAGTTCGACCCCAACACACAAAACAAAAAAGCTATCTTACAACTTCATATTGCATGCATTTCATGAATTTTGGAGCAACAAAAAATATTCACCATGTTTATAGTTTCAAGTCTTAAAAATATAAAAGAGGTTGTTATGGAGGGTCCTAACATGTCCTTGTATGATTATTTATCCCATTCATATGTGCCAAAGACACAAATAAATGCTTCGTCAATGTTTGACAGTTTTCAGCTCTTAGGGCACTTATGAGAATGCATTGGTAGGGTATGGCTTGGAGCGTTCAAATGAATTGGCAAGTAGAACTAGGCCATGCCTAGCATAAATCCGACCTCCTGGATACATAGGCACTAAAGGTTTGTGCCCACGATGAGAAAAATTAAAGTTAGGGCATATTGCAACTTTTGACTAAATGAATTTGACACTTTTTAGGGCACCCAAAAAACTCTCACCAGGAGAAAATGGTTTTGACTCTTCAAAATATGAGAGAGGTGTTTGTAGAGGGTCCTTAAAAAACCTCGTAGGATTAGACAAATCGTTCGTATGTTCCATGTACACTGATAAATGATCCATCAAAGTTCAACAATTTTCAGCTCTTAGGACACTCAAGAGAATGCACCTATAGGGTATGGCCTGAGTGTTCGAGAGACTTGGATAGTGAAATGGGGTCATGCTTAGCATAAACCCAGCCTCCTGGACATGTAGGAACTGATGGTTTGTGTCCATGACAAGAAGAATAAAAGTTAGGGCATATTGTAACTTTTGATTTAATGCATTTGACGCTTTTTAGCACACTAGAAAAACTCTCACCATGATCAAATGGTTTTGAGTCTTCAAAATATGAGAGGTTGTTGTAGAGGGTCCTATCATGACCTTGTAGGATCAGACAACCGATTTGTATGTGCCACAAAGACCAAGAAATGCTCTATCAAAGTTCAATAGTTTTCAACTCTTAGGGCACTCAAGGGAATGCATAGGTAGGGTATGGCCTAGAGCATTTGGGTGACTTGGTGAGAAAAATGGGCGCATTACTAGTGTAAAACTAAACTCTTGGATGTGTAGGCATTAACGATGTGTTCCGACAAAAAGCAGAATGTAAGTTAGGGGATATTGTAACCTTTGACTGAATGTATTTGAAATTTTTTTGGGCACCAAAAAAACTCTCACCATGAGCAAATAGTCTTGAGTCTTCAAAATTTGAGACAATTTTTGGTAGATGGGCCTAACATGATGTTGTAGGATCAAATAGATAGTTCGTATGTGCCACAGACACTGAGAAATGCTCCATCAAAGTTTGATAGTTTTCAACTCTTGTGGCATTCAAGATAATGCGTCGGTAGGGTATGGCCCAGAGTGTTTGGAAGACTTGGCAAGAAAAATAAGGGCATACCTAACATAAACAGGACCTCCTTGATGTGTAGGTACTAATGGTTTGTGCCCACGATGAGAAAAATAAAAGTTGAGGCATATTGAAACTTTTGACTTAATGCAGTTGATGCTTTTTAGGACACTAGAAAAAAAATTTCACGAGAAAATAGTTTCAAGTATTCAAAATCTAAGAGAGATTTAGGGTCCTAACACAACCTGATAGGATCAGATGGATCATTCATATGTGCCACAGACACTAAGAAACACTCTGTCAAAGTTTGACAATTTTTAGCTCTTAGAGTACTCAAGAAAATGTGCTGGTAGGGTATGGCTTGGATTATTCGAGGGACTTGGAGAGTAAAATGGGGGCACACCTAGCATAAAATTGACATCTTGGATGCATAGATGTTGACGGTTTGTGGCCACAATGAGAAAAATAAAAGTTTGGAAATATTGCAACTTTTGATTGAATGCATTTGATGCTTTTTTGGGCACCAAAAAAACTCTCACAATGAGAAAATGGTTTTGATTATTCAAAATCTAAAAGGTTTTGTAGATTGGATTAGCACAACCCCGTAGGATCAGACAAATCATGTGTATGTGTCACAGACCTTGATAAATGCTTTGTCAAAGTTTGACAGTTTTAAGCTCTTAGGACACTCAAGAGAATGTGTCGATAGGGTTTGGCTCGGAGAGTTCAAAGGACTTGGAAAGAAAAATGGTGGCATGCCTAGCATAAAATCAACCTCCTAGATGCATAGGCGCTAACAGTTTGTGCCCATGACGACTAGAATAAAATTGAGGGCATATTGCAACATTTGACTGAATGCATTTGATGCTTTTTCGAGCATTGAAAAAACTTTCGCCACGAGAAAAAGGTTTCAAGTATTCAAAATCTAAGAGGTTTTTGTAGAGGGGCCTATCTTAACCCCGTAGGATTAGATAGATCATTTCTATGTGCCACATACATAGAGAAATGCTTCATCAAATTTTGACAGTTTTTAGCTTGTAGGACACTCAAGAGAATACCTCGATAGGGTATGGCCTCGAGCGTTCAAATGACTTGGCAAGTGAAATGGGGGCATGCATAGCATAAACTTAACTTCCTAGATGTGTAGGCACTAATGGTTTGTGCGCACAACGAGTAGAATAAAATTCAGGGCACATTGTAACTTTCGACTAAATGCATTTGACGTTTTTTTGGGTACCAAAAAAACTCTCACCATGAGCAAATGGTTTTGAATCTTCAAAATATGAGAGGTTTTTGTATATTGGCCTAACACAACCCTATAATATCAAACTGATCATTCATATGTGTCATAGACACCAATAAATGTTTTGTCAAAGTTTGACAATTTTCTAGTCTTAGGACACTCAAGAGATTGTGTTGGTAGGGTATGCCTGAAGCGTCTAGACAAATCGGCAAGAAAAATGGGGACATGCCTAGCATAAAATTGACCACCCAGACACATAAGCATTGACAATTCATGTGCCTGACGTGCATAATGAAAGTTAGGGCATATTGCAACTTTTGTCTAAATGCATTTTGGGCACCAAAAAAACTCTCACCATGAGAAAATATTTTTGAGCATTCAAAATAAAAAAGGTTTTTGTAGAAGGACCTATCATGAGCCCATAAGATCAGGAAGATAATTCGTATATACCATGGACACCAAGAAATACTCTATCAAAGTTTGATGATTTTCAATACTCACCGTACTCAAGAGGCTGGTTGGTAGGGTATGGCCTGGAGCATCTGAGCGACTTAGTGAGTGAAACAGGGGCATGCCTAGAATACAATCGGCCTCCTAGACATGTAAGCACTAAAAATTCATGCACATGACAAGTAGAATGAAAGTTAGGGCTTATTTCAACTTTTGACTGAATGTACTTGACACTTTTTCAAGCACCGGAAAAACTCTCACCACGAGCAAATGGTTTCGATTTGTAAATTGGTCTAACACAACCCCATAGAATAAAAAACATATGAATAATTTGTTTGATGCTATGGGGTCGTGATGGGCCAATATACAAAAACCCCTCTGAGATTTTGAATGCTCGAAACTATGTGCTCGTGGCAAGAGTTATTTTGGTGCCCAAAAAGGCATCAAACACATTCAGTCAAAAGTTGCAATATGCCCTAGCTTTAATTCTACCTATTTTGCACACAAATTGTTAGTTCCTCAATGTTTGAGAGGTTGGGTTTATTCTAAGCATGCCCCTTTTTTTCTTGCCAAGTTGTCTGAACACTTCGGGCCATACCCTACTAGCGTATTCTCTTGAGTGCCCTAAGAGCTGAAAACTCTCATCATGAGAAAATGGTTTCGAACATTTGAAATATGAGAGAGGTTTTTTTATATTGGCCTATAAAAACCCTATAGGATCAGACCAATCATTCGTATGTCTCATGAGCACCTATAAATGCTCTATCAAAGTTTGGCAATTTTCAACACTCAAGGCACTTAACAGAATGCACAAGTAGGGTATGGCCTAGAGTGTTTGGGAAACTTAGCAAGTGAAATTGGGCTATGCCTACGATAAACCTAGCTTCTGAGATGTGTATGCACTAATGGTTCATGCATATGACACTTTCTGCAACTTTTTTTGCAACTTTTACAACTTTCTACAACTTTTTTGCAATTGTTTGACAAACCTACTAAACCTAGGAGATTCTTAATGAATCTAAGATTGCCCTAATGAACCGAGGTAATCTGTAATAAACCTAAGTTAGTCTTAATGAATGTATGATAGAAACTAACATGTCTATACTATGTAATCACATGGCATGCACGCTATGTTAGTTATTTCAAGGTGACAAATCATGCAACATAATTAGTTAAATCACACCACAATGCATACATTATCAAAAATTAACACATGCAACCTCTTGAAAATCAAACCATAGGCAAGAATATATTTGTAATTTGAAAATTCAATTCATTTTTAGATTTGATTACAAAAATCACACCTCAATTGTAGATAAGGAACAATATTTCATAAGACATATGTTTGTGGATAAGGAACAATATTTCATTTGTACAAATATAAAATTCATATGCTCATATATAAAAATAAGATTGACATTACAATTTTATTGCATTTACATTCAATCCAATGAACCATTTGTATCTATTGTACTCTTTATCGTGTCAAGTATTGCCTCACAGTGAGACTCACAAACCTTCCAAATATTCTTGTTCATTGAACCCCCATATTTGATCAAATGAACATTTGATGCCACAACAAGGTTAGAATAATGAAGAATCTTCCTATCCATCACAAACTCCTTGAACAACCACAAGTTAGACTTCTTCATTGGGTACCTTATAAGCCATGTACTAGTAATAACCACTAGTCCTATAGGGTATTCAATACTTTCTCCATCTACCATAGGGCCATCCAATTTCTTTTTTGCCTCCGCACAATGACACAAATAATAACATGTTCCTTCTTCATTGTCTTCAACTATAATAATTGCATAAACATGCCCTGCAATGATAAAATGAGATGAATTTAGCAAACAATTAAGGTAAAATATTGAATTTTAATAAATTTACATGTGGATAATTTACCCGGTTGGACTAAATTTGACACGTGATCAAAGTCAACTGATGCTTCCATCTATGCGAGGTATAGTGCACTTAGGGGTTGATATGTCTCAAGCGGGCTTAGAAGCCTCGTACACCATTCATCCACCCACTCCTTTAATTCACATTCATTCCAAGATTGATCTCTATATTAAGAACAATAACATGCCATCTATCACATTTGTATACTCCATGTACCAACATTTAGAGATTCTAAAAGAGTACAACTCACTCGATCCTGTCAATGTACAAAAATCCTCAAATTTTGCAATGTTAGTATCATCTACCAATCAAAAAAGTATATGAAATAAAGACTTACCTTCATTACCTAGACCCATTGTAGCATTGCACCACTCAAAAATTGATTTTGTATCTTTCAACTTTGTGTTCTCTTTTTATATTAACTCTTCTCGTGCTAAAAATATTTCAGTACATGCTCTTGCACCATCATGGTCCCCCTTTCCATGTCCAACCTCAGAGAAATTTCACATATTTTAAACACCATTGGCCTTATGCATCCTAGTCAACCAATAAAACATCTAAGAGTTCTTGAATTATGATGCATAATTATTTGACCATATGATATGCTAATGAAATGATATGCCCTACCAGCCAAATAATGGTATAATACATGGAAAAAACCTTGCACAAACTCTATAGAGTGTGTGTTATCATCACTAATGCAAAAATGATACTCCCTCAATATATTCCTTTCTTCCTCCATGCTATTA
Source organism: Cryptomeria japonica (assembly GCF_030272615.1). Taxonomy (NCBI): domain Eukaryota; kingdom Viridiplantae; phylum Streptophyta; class Pinopsida; order Cupressales; family Cupressaceae; genus Cryptomeria; species Cryptomeria japonica. The sequence continues at coordinate 420,134,438 of NC_081415.1, read as the reverse complement.
CTTGCATGAATGAATGCTATATGCACAAATATAGCAACCTATGTGGAGTTGTACTACTACAATTGCACCTCATTTTGTGGTTGTAATGTGTAGTTCTCTGCAAATTCAACAATTGAAATGATGATATCAAGTGGAAAGTTTCCTTTCATAACTTGAATTGTGAGTCCAATCATCGATCTCTATGGTTATGCCTTGCATACTCATACCCTATATTCTCATGAAAGATACCCATAAACTGATACAATGAAGTCTTTTCACTAACCAATTCACACATTTTTGCTTCTTTGCCATCTTTTAGCACGTAGACCATTGTCTTATATTTTTCAAATTCCACTAGTTTGTTTCCAACTACATGTGTACTCTCTATATGTTCATAAGTTTGCAAATGTTGCAAGCCACCACAATGAACACATGTGCCATCCAAGTGTAGTGTCATGAAATTGCGACCCTTGCAATTTGCGACCATATTAGGGTCTTTACGTTGGTAATTTGAATCCCTAAGCCTGATTGGAGACTCGAGACTTGCTCAACCCCCAGAAACTACCTTGTTCTGCCCTATGCACTACCTGAACCTACTTCCTGTCCTGAGACAAGGGCAGGACAGGGGTGTGGTGCCCTTTTCCTTGCCCTATTTTGGGGCCCCCTCTTTCCTATCCTTGCATTGGACTTTGCATTGAGTGGGAAAAAACTTCCTTGTGTAGGCTTGTGACAGAAAATCAGTCAATTAACCCTAATTGACAAGTATATAGGTCGCATTCACCTTCCCATTTGCATAAGTTAGAAGTTTTCATCGATCACGCATTCAAGAGCATTCAAGCATTCCTTTCCAATATTGAGCATTCTCAAGTCTCCTTTCAAGGCTAGGTGTTGCATTCAAGTCAAGGATTAAACCATTGAAGAGGAGATCCCTTTCCATTCAATTCAATACAAAGAAATCTATCTACATTCTATCTACAACCTCCCTTGAGGTGACTTACATTTCAGTCTTTCATTAACATTTACTTGCAAGTACTTTCTTTCATCATTTGGTTGGTTCCAAAACTGGGGTTTGACCTGAAGGCAAACCTCCAATACCAACCCCTTTTCCTATTTTTTATGTGTGTAGGTTGTAGGTGTGCAACTGTGTTTGCAGATTTGGACTCCTTTTGCAGAGGCAAAAAAACCCTTTTCATTTCGTGGATTTTTCGGAGGACCGTGGACACTTTCAGCACGGTCCCAACAACTTTTCCTCAAATTTGTAGGGAAACTTCATCTTGACATATTATAACCAAATACAAGTGCACAACTTCATCTCACGCTTCTATCTCAAGTTATAATCAGTCCTTTGCTACTTTTACACTTAACATAATTCAATCTTTTTCAATTCTAAAAGAGGGGTTAGCTTGTCATTTCTATTCCATTATCAATTCATTTAGTATTCAATCTATGTCCTAAGAGATTGGATCTAGTGACTTCCCCCTCTTTTAAATGTAATATGAATAATGTGTTTGAAGGGAAATCTGCAGTGGAACTTTCATCTCTCCTCAGAGGGAAGAAAATCTTTCCTCTTGATCTCTCTATCATTCCCCCATTTTCACCATTACACCAAGCAACACTTCTTGTAATATAGTTGACCATCCACTCTTTAACATTGCTAGATATGAATTCCCTTGAAGATGTGGGTGGAGCATCTATGTTACATTCTTGCAAAACATTGTTAGTATGCAAATCTACACATATATGTCGATAAAAATCATAATGGTTAAAAAATTCAATATTTACTTTACAATAAGAATTCATGCGTGTGTTATTTATTTTAACATAAAAAGTCTTTACCATTTCAAAGAATCTTTGACTAATTCTAATTTGAGGATACATTAGTAGAAACTTGGCAAAAAATTGTGTGTGAGTCAAATCCAAAAAACTTTTTGGATGTGGATCACGGATTTGACTACTAATCATCCTTCTTACAACATCTCTTTGATTGGAAGAGACCCTTGTGTTATTCTTTCAAAATTATTCAATTAGGGATCTCAAGGCTTTGACAATTGCTTTATCTTTCCGTGGTAGTCTATTAGAGAATTCCTATAACTCATTGTTATTTGGATCCTCCGCTCTTTGATGCCTTCACATAACTCTCATTAGAGTTTGTCTACTTATTTTCAATGATTTACTTCTCTTTCTAATGAGGCAAGCTTCCTTGGTTTGAGTACTTACACTTGTTGATGTAATGAAATGCCATGTGGTGTTACTATCTTTTGTATGTGAGGTAGAACCCACACTATAATATGCACTCATTATATTCTTTACAATATATTTGTCACTTGATTCACTTGATGTTCTTAGACCAAGAATCTTCATTATGGGCCTAAATTTCAGATTTCTCATCATTTCAAAAAATAGTCGACATCTTCCAGTCTCATTTAAATTCTCAAAAAATAATCTCCATATCCAGTTAATATGTCTTTTAAAAGTACACTTTGGAATCTTATCAACCATTGGTTTTAAAATATTAGCATCAATATCAATCAAATAGTTAGGCCTTCTATGCAAAACTCTAGGAGGTGTTCTCAAACTTTGAGTTGCCTGAACATTAAGAATGTCAATGACATTAGGGATAGATGGCATACCTTCAACCGAAGACAAAAATGATGACATACCTTGAAATTGAGGGGTACAAGATGGTATAACTCCAACATTTGATGTCAATCATGGTGTACTTGCAATGTGAGATGTCATAGAGGGTGTGAATTCAATGTGAGATGTTGTAGATACCAATGGTGTGCATTCAACATGAAATATTGTAGATGGTGTGTATTGAATGTGAGATGTTGTAGATGATGTGCCTTCAACTTGAGATTTAAGAGATGGTGTGCCTTCAACTTGAGATTTAAGAGATGGTGTGCCTTAAAATTGAAATGTGGTAGATGACATGCTCTCAACCTCGAGATTTAATTGTCCCATTACACGAAGGTTTTACATCCATTGCCTTTGTGTGTCCAAATATGTCTCTCTCTTATATTGGGTAGATGTTTCATGTTCCTCTTCAATTGGCATGTCTTCTTCTATGATGTTCAATTTCCTTGCTTCACAAAGTTTCAGCCTCATTCCTTCTCTTTTATTTGAATTCTTATCTTCACACTCTTTTGGTGTTACATTATTTGGTCATTTCCTCGACATGATGATGATGATGATTTCTATATGTACATGCACATACAAGATAAGTTAGTTCATAAAGAGAGCTCAAGAAGCATAAGGGGTAGTCCTAATGAATCTATGATCATCCTAATGAATCTATGATTGTCCTAATGAATCTATGATTGACCTAATGAAGTTAGGGCAGTCCTAATGAAGTAAGGTTGGTTCAATTTAAGTAAGTTTGGTTCAATTTAACTAAGGTTGGTTCAATTTAAGAAAGGGTGATTTAATTTAAATACATGATTCATTTTCCATTTCATTGTCGTTCAAATAACTTTCATTTGTATGATTGTTAATATTTGATTTTTATGACACATTAACTAGGAACATGCTAGCATAATCATATTTAAGTCAAACTTAAACATAAATTATACAAAAAGAATAAAATAAAATGAAAATGGATGCAATTGAACTAAGTGACAAGGTGACAATGATAAAATGCATATGTTAAGATGGATAAATTATAAATTGTAAATTATTTCATGTTCTTTTGTTTTTTTAACTTTAAACTACTCAAAAATTAATCTTTTTATGCAACTTCCTTCGAATTCAATGTTCAATCTAATGTAAATCTAATAGGATTAGTATAAATTATGAAAAGAGCATGTATATTCTAAAATTTAAACAAAAAAACAATAAGTATTTGATTTGTAGAGCGATGCATATATTACCTCAGATAATCAAATTTGATCTAAAAAATTTAGATCTTCATCTTCTACGTTGTCAAATGAATAAAAAGGTGGTGGAGAGGTGATGGAATATGAAAAATTAGCTTGTGTCAACTATCAACACCATGGAAAAGCATTTTTTTGTCAGATGATGGGAAAAAACCAGACATAAACAGAGAAAATGGGCCTGAATCACAGGTCAATAGTCCCTTTTTACCATTTTTAGTGCAACCTATTTGGCTAGAACCAAATTTGGCACTAGCCAAATAAATTTAATTGAGATTTTACAATGTTTGATAAATTGGGAAAATTGATGGAGAGGGATAAGAGGAAAAGAGAAAGAGAGAAGGAAAGTGAATAGTGAGAGAAAAACACAGACACAAGATCCTCACCCATAAACCTTTTACCCTCAATCAAAAAATCTAAACTCTAAATGAATACTCAAAACCCTCAACTATAGATTTAATGCTCTAAACCTTGTAATCACTACCCTTAACCCTATAATCTATACTCTATACCCTATACTTGATAGCCTCAACCATAAATCTTAAACCATTTAAACTCTATACCAATACCCTAGACTCTATAACCCCATATGTTAAACCCTCAACCCTATACCAATAACCAATACGCTATAACCCCATATGTTGAACCCTCAACCCCATAACAATATCGTAGACCCTATAACCATATATTCTAAACCCTCAACCCTATACATTATACCTTAACCATAAAGCTAAACGATATACCCTATGTCGTTGACCATATAAATAATGTACCCTAGACCTAGACCATATAAAGCAACAAAAGAACAAAAAGAGACCTAGACGAAAAAAGGGAGTGAGAGACCTAAAGAGGGAAGGGATAAAGAAGAGGAGGGATAGAAGAACAACTTAGAGAGAGAGAGGGGGGGGATTGAAGTAGAGGTGGGGATGGGGATAAGGAGGGAGGGGGAGAGAGGGTGTTGTAAAACATGGGAGAAAGAGAAATAAAGAAGGGAAGCAAGGTTAAGATGAGATACAAAAGAACAAAAAGAGATCTAAAGGAGTAAGAAGAGATGGAGACAATGTTGAATATTTGGGCAACTGATAGGGGGGGGTGAATCGGTTTATAATAAAATATTCTTTTAACTTTAAATTACAAATCTAGAATAATTAAGAGAATTAAAAAACCATGAAATCTCATGCACACAATAGATCAGACACAAGAAACACTAGAATTTACGTGGAAAACCCAAGAAGGGAAAAACCAAGGAGAATGCTAATTCTCAATATATAAACATCAGTTAAGGTGATTTTTACAAAGGATGGCTCACTGCCAAGATTCTCACTGCAGGTGGGCTCACTACCCTAAAAGGTTCACTATCGATGTGTTGACTGTTGGTGAGCTCACTGCCCTGAAAGGATTACTGCCAGAGAAGAAACAAAGATAAAAAAGAATCCACCACAAAAAGACAGTCTGCAATATTGGAATTTCTTCCGGTAACAATCTGCAACACTATACTCACACAAATATTGGATTCTTTTAATCTTGCATACCTTCAACACAAAAAGGTGTATCTGATCTCATAAAACCATACTCCTACATATACTATATCTCCAGAAATCATAATTCTCAATGTCGGCTAAGACAAAGATGTAAAATAAGTCTCCACTAAACATTCCTACGGTGGGAAGGAATGATAAGTAGACCATGTTACATCATTCCTCATCAAACATATCAAAACGCTAAATACATCACCAAAGCCGGACCCAAAATGCATCCACATGCTATATTACACAGCTTCAAGATCCGGTCCTTGAGCTTCAGACCACTCCGGACCCAAAGATAATATTGAGTAACATTTGTCGAGGTACTGAACTCATTCGATAAAACTAGGAAACCTCAAATACGCACAACAAACATTTATGCTCATCATACCCCATTCAGACCAAAGTATTTGACATCAATGACAACATATAATGTAATGATAACAATCTCCCCCTTTGTCATTGATGGCAACATCCATCAACGACAACAAAATGAAAAATCATCATTATGCAGAACCAACTCTCTCCCCCCCTTTTGACAACAATGACAAAGGTGCACAAGACTCCCCTTGAGAAACTCACTCCTACTCCCCCTGAGAGGAAGAACATAAGAATCAGTCCAGAAAAGAATGTACAGGTTGCTCACTAGACCAATGCACATTAGTTGAAATTGGGGAGGGATAGTACCCCTAACTTCTACCAAAGATACTCAAAAGTATCTTTGCACAACACCTTAGTGAATATGTCTGCAATCTTCTCTTTTGTAGGTACATACTCAAGTCTAACTTTATTATCTAGAACTTTTTCCGTCAAGAAGTGATACCTGATAGATATATGCTTTGTTATGGAATGTTGTACCACATTCTTTGAAATATTTATTTCACTAGTATTATCACACATGATTGAGATAGGGTCATCAAAATTTACACCAATTTCCTTTGAAGTCAACTTCATCCATGGAATCTGAGTGCAAGAAGAAGATTCTGCAATGTATTTTGCTTTTGTTATAGATATAGACATATATTCTTGTTCTTACTCAACCAAGCAACTAACCGGGAGCCAAGGAAGAATGCTCCTCTGCTTGTAATTTTTTTGTCATCAATACTTCCATCCCAGTCTGCATCTATGTAAGTTGTGAGGGTAAAATATGAACTCCTAGGATACCACAAACCAAACTCTTTTGTGCCTTTAAGATATCTAAAAATCCTTTTCACTGCCACACCATGTGACTCTTTCAGTTCTTGTTGAAATCTTGCCGCCAAACATACTGCATACATGATATCCGATCTAGTATCTGTAAGATATACCAATCCTCCAATCATTGATCTGTATAGACTTGCATCTGTCTTAGGTTATTTTTCATCTTTAGTTAACTTGCATCTGGTAGTCATAGGTGTACATACTGGTTTGGAATTCTCCAACCCAAATTTCTTTAACAGTTCTTTGGCATACTTAGACTAAGAAATGAAGATTCCTTTAGCATTCTGATTAACTTGCAATCCAAGGAAGAAATTTAACTCGCCAATCATAGACATTTCAAATTATTTCTGCATCTCATTATCAAATCTTCTACACATGTCATTATTTCCTCCAAAGATTATATCATCAACATATACTACCACAATTAGAATTTTACCTGAATCTATCTTGAAGTACAAATTAATGTCTATTGAACCCTTTTGAAATCATTGATTAGTTAGATACTTTTCTAATCTCCCATACCAAGCTCTAGGAGCTTTTTTTAGTCCATACAAATCCTTTCTCAGATTGCAAACAATATTCAGATCATCTCTCAACTTGAATCCTTATAGTTGTTCAATGTAAACTTCTTCTTTCAATTCTCCATTCAAGAATGTTGATTTCACATCCATTTGATAAAATTTGAATTCCTTGAATGCTGCAAACATCAGGAACATCTGAATTGCCTCCATTCTTGCAACTTGGGCATAAGTGTCATCAAAATCAATTCCTTCAATATGACTGTATCCTTTGCAAACCAACCTTGCCTTATTTCTTACAACCTTTCCATCTTCATCCAATTTGTTGCAAAATACCCATTTAGTTCCAGTCACATTCTTGTCTTTTGGTCTGTTGACTGATTCCCACATCTGGTTTTTCTCTATCTAATCTAGTTCCTTTTTCATTGCCTTCATCCAGTTCTGATCTTTATAGGCTTCTTCTACTGTCTTTGGCTCAATTTCATATAGTAGACACAACAAGACCTATTCTTGCACATTGCTTTGCTTCTTGTGATAACACCTTTGCTCTTGTCTCTGATGATCTATTCTTCTGAATGACTCTTCTGGACATAGCTTGGAGTCTTGGATGCAGATGCCAGAGCATCTTGATCATTATTTTCTTCACTCCTTTCTTCTTTCTTTTCCTTTTCTCTGGACTCATCTAATTCATATCCTATTGCTATTTTTAAATCCTTTGAAGTATTCTCATCAACATTTACACTTGCACTTTCAACAATCTTATTCAATCTTTTGTTGTAACATCTATATGCTTTTCTCTTTGATTAATAACCCAAGAATATGCCTTCATCTACTCTACTATCAAATTTTCCAATATTATCCCCATCTCTTCAGATATAACACTTGTTTCCAAAAACTTTGAAATATTTCACTATCAGAGTTCTACGATATCATAGTTCATAAGATGTATTACCATACTTCCTCTGATACAGAATTTTGTTAAGTGTGTATGTTGTTGTATGAATTGTTTCTTTCCAATAAACTTTCAGTACCTCTGCTCCTTTTATCATGGTTCCATCTACCTCCTGTATAGTTCGGTTCATTATTTCAATTACACCATTATGTTGTCATGTCCAAGGGGCAGATAACTATCTTTTGATACCATGTTTCTCACAGAAGTCATTGAACTCATCCGAGATGAATTCTCCTCCTCTGTCAGACCTTAAACACTTGATTTTCCTGTCAACCTCATTTTCAACTTTTTCCTTGAATATCTTGAACTTTTCTAATGCTTCAAATTTCTCTCTCAGAAATGCAACCCAAGTCATTCTAGAATAATAATCAATCAGTAACATGAAATACCTCTCACCTTGCAAGCTCCTTGTCCAGGTTGGATCACAAAGATCTGTGTGAACCAAATCCAATAATCTGATGGATGAGTTCTCCTTTCCTCTGAATGTGCTTCTAGTCTACTTTCCTACTTGACATTCCCTGCAGATGTTGTTCTCAAGTTTAGTCAATATGGGCAAATCTCTTATTGCACTCCTTGAACTAATATGTACCAAGTTGGCAAAATTAATATGACACATCCTCTGGTGCCATAACCAGTTGTCATCAAGTTGTGATAACAAGCAATGTTTTGTAGCTCCTTCCAATTGGTATATATTTGCATTTGTCCTTCCAGCTAAGATGACCGTTCTAGACTCCTTCTAGATTTCACATCCATTGTCCTGAAAAACAACATTGTATCCATTTTCGTACATTTGTCCAACACTCAAGATATTATGATGCAAAACCTTCACATAATAAATGTTGTTAGTGTTATGTTTTCCATCAAAAGTAATTGAGCCAATACCAATAATTTGTATTGTCTGATCATCTCCAAACCTAACTGAACCTCCATCATATCTTTCAAGTTTTATGGATTTACTGTCAATCAACCATTCATCCTTATCTCTTCTAGCATGAAATGCATTAGCAACAATCTTAGATATATCAAACTTAGGAACATCCTTTTTCTACCAGAAATAAGCAATCACCATCCTCATAGTTTGATTCATCATCTGAGATGACAACTATTAATATTAGAGGATTTGGTTAATACTGAGAGGGGGGGTGAATTAGTATTAACAGTAATTTGAAATCATAAACTTAGACTCATAAAAATTTCACCAAATCAAACATAGACCAACATTAGAGCCATTTACCAATACCAGTATCTGTTGGTAAACATTTGCTAAATTGATATATCAATGTTGCACATTATGTGCTCATTAACTATGCATAAACTAAAAATAAAGCATTCCATCACATCAAAAGCATTCACCATATGAACACCATGATATTCACATGGAAAACCAAATAGGGAAAAAACCACGGTGGGAATTGGTACCCACAAATATTTTGTACTCTTTCGGAATGCGCCCTGTTAGGAGCCAAGCCCGGTTAGAAGCTTACAATGATTCCTTGTTAGGAGTAGACCTTGTTAGGAGTCACCTGGTTAAGGGATTTACCTCAGCCCTATTAGGAGCTTTGATCTATTAGGATCAACCTCGCAAGAGGATTTGGAACTCAGATATTAAGTCACCCTGCTAGGGGACTTTACAATGTGAGGCCTATTAGAACCTACTTGATTAAGGGATTTTAGTTGTTGTAATTGTTAGAGAATGACAGTGAATGATCTGTGTATAGCACTCGACTACTTTCTTGATTAGATCCAATTAAGTTCTAAGTCTGCATCACTCTGGTAGATCTTCTCACGCCCTAGTTCGACTTCACACACTTCTGAAAATCGCTGACAAAACAAACAACAACTGTACCAACATAAATAACCTTTACAACTAAGTCAACACCAAAACCCTACGACTTAGGACATAGATCATAACAAATCTTTACAACTCATTACAGATCATCATATGGATCATTATAATCAATTAAAAATCAATATCAACTATTGAATGATCATAATTTGTCACAACAAGTCGATCTGATACAAAGTCAAACCCTTAGCTCATTATGCTAAGTAATTTGCACATTCCCAAGAAATTCGCTCTCCAAATGCACCAAAACATCTTTCAAAAACTTCATGCGGTTTGTGTCGTGTTATCATTAACATGTGAACTTGATGTAGATCACCACCAAACCAAAAATCATTACCGGTCAAGAGAATTATTTACCATTTCTTAAACCCTGGCAAAAAATCAACAAAAATTATAAACATAACTTTCGACTATCACAACATGATATGGTTTCAGTTAGATACATATTACAATGATAAAAACTCACATTCAAAACCACAAAGCCTCAATCATCACCAATCACCAAATACATTCAAAATATTTCCTCGTTTACAAGTTAAGGTCCTAATTCCTAGTTTCTTGATTCTGTATCAGTAAGCCCTCTCTGGTAGACCAAAAGATTTAGATGACACAATAAAACATAAGTATACATTAGTAGACATGAATAAACATTAGTTTCCATCAATGACAACACAAATAACTGATCAAAGTCATCCATCATGCAATCTCAATCTCTTCATCACAATGTCATCTCAAACAGTCTTTTACCAGTTCATTCATCATTCTCCATCTTCATCAGTTATGCCAATCATGCCAAAAATATCCCCCTTTTGCATTAATGGCAACACTAAACATCAATGTACTTAACTCATACTGATTTGCTTTGTTGTGGACCTTCTCTGCAACTCTTCTCTTCTCTGGTGCACCTCATCTGCCGGTTACACTTTATCTTCATTTCTTCTTCCCCTTTCTATTACACATCTTCTCCTCCTTGTCATATTTATTCTCTCGTGACTAATCATTTTTCTTCTCCCCCTTTGAAAACAATGCCAAAGGTGCATAAGCATAGTCGGTCATCAAATATTTTGTTGTTGTCTTCAACATGTCTGCAAACTTATCTAAGCTACTCCCCCTATAGAGTAGCCTGCATCTCATCAATCCAAAGTGAAAAATAGTCATTAAGCCTACTGGATTGATGAGTCTCCTTCATCCTAGTTCTTTTTAAGTAGGGGTCTGACCCCTAATTACCTCTGACATATTCAAAGGTTGTCTTCGGCAATGGTTTAGTGAAAATGTTTGCTAGCTGCTCTTTGCTTGTTGCATACTCCATTCTGACTTGTCTCTCCTGTACTCTTTCCCTTAGAAAATGAATTAATAATTCTATGTGCTTTGTTCTTGCATGTAACACATGATTTTTTGAAATATTAATTGCACTAGAATTATCACGGTAAATAGTTACCGGTTAAGACATATCAAACTTGAATCCTTCAAGCACATGTCTCATCCAGATTGCCTACGTGCAATTCATTGATGTTGCAACATACTTTGCCTCTGTCATTGACTGAGAACCACACATTTTATTCTCACTTTTCCAAGCAACCAATCTACCTCCAAGAAGAAAACCTCCACCGGTAGTGCTTTTCCGATCATCAACATTGTCTACCCAATCAACATCAGTAAACATATTCAAAGAAAAATTTCCTTTATAAGGATACCATAAACTATAATCTATTGTGCCTTTCAGGTACCATAATATCATTTTCACCGCTACCAAGTGAGTCTCCTTGGGATCCTTTATAAATCTAGCAACCAATCCAACAACATGTGTAATATCAAGTCTACTATGAACGACATAATGCAATTTACCAATCATAGACCTGTATTCTTTCTCATCAACAAATGGTAAATCATCTTGTTTAGACAACTTGCATCCTGTCACCATCGGAGTACCAACCGGTTTATAATCCTCCATGCCAAATGTTTTCAACACCTCTTTAACATACTTACTCTGACAGATAAAATTTCCACCATCCAATTGTTGGATCTGCAACCCAATAAAAAATTTAATCTCACCACTAAGAGACAACTCAAATTCCTTTTTCATCTCCTCAGAAAAATCCATGCATAAGTCATCATTACCACCAAAAATTATGTCATCCACAAATACTTCAGCTATCAATACTTTATCTCCATCAGTCTTTAGATATATGTTACTGTTCTCACTGGTATGCCAGAATCCTATCTTGATCAGGTGTGCATGCAATCTTTCAAATCATGCTCTCGATGCTTGCTTCAACCCATACAATGCCTTATGTAGTTTGCAAACCATATCTTTATCTTTAGACAAAGAAAATCCATTCGGTTGTTCTATGTACACTTCTTCCTCAAGGATGCCATTAAGAAAAGCTGATTTAACATCCATCTAATAGACTTTAAATCCTTTAATTGCAACATAAGTAAGTAACATCCTTACTCCTTCCAATATTGCCATAGGTGCAAAGCTTTCACCATAGTCTTCTCCTCCTTCTTGTGCATAGCCTTTGCAAACCAATCTTGCTTTATTTCTCACAATCTTGCCTTCTTCATTTAACTTGTTTCTAAATACCCATTTAGTTCCAATCACATTCTTGTCTTTTGGTCTGGGAACAAGTGACCATGTCCTATTCTTCTCAATCTGATCCAATTCCTCATTCATTGCATTAATCCAATCATCATCCTTTAATGCCTCTCTTACTATTTTCGGCTCAATAGAAGAAAACATACAGTAATTTTCTCTGATTTTCCTCGTTTGTACGCCAACATTTTTATCTCCAATTATTTGTACTTCTGAGTGATTAAGCCTGACATACCTTGGAATAACTAGTTCCGATGTTGTGCTTTTTGCTTCATGTTCTTCATGTTCTTCATCGCTCTCTGCATTTACCGGTTGAGCACCTATTTTTGCAACATTTTGTTCATCAGTTTTCTGCATTTCCGGTTCTATAAACACAAGTCTTCCTTCATCTTTCTCAGACTCAAATCTGCTAGTCTCTCTAGATTTCTTAGAGAGTTCATCTATCTTCACATTAGCACTCTCAATGATCTTCTTAATTCTCTTATTATAACATTTAAATGCCCTACTCTTTGTAGAGTAACCAATAAAAACACCTTCATCACACTTAGCATCAACCTTTTCAATGTAATCATCTCTCTTAATATAACATTTACTCTATCTTTTGTTGTCCTTTCTGTTTATTGGCTTTTTTGCCAGTCATTTTGTAAGCAGTTTTTTATGGTCTGGATACTCTATGATGATACTTCTTAATCTCCTATGTTAAAGGCTTCGGGTCCTGAAAACCTATTTTTCTTATTAATCAGAACATTTACTCCCAATTTTTTTAAAATAACTTACACGAAGAGTCTTTCCATGCCATAATTCATAAGATGTTTTGTTATTACCTTTCTTGACAAGTACTCGGTTTAAAGTATAAACAACAATACTAACTGCTTCTCTCCAAAACATCTTCAGTACTTCACCTTGAATCATCATGGTTCTAGCAGCTTCCACAACTGTTCTATTCATTCTCTCTGCTATCCCATTCTGTTGTGGATTTCTAGGAGCTGACATCTGCCTCTTAATTCCCTGTTCATCACAGAACTTCACAAACTCATTAGAAATAAATTTGCCTCCCCTATCACATCTCAAACATTTTAGATTCTTCCTGGTATCTTTCTCAACGAGAGATTTAAATGCTTTAAACTTATTGAAGGCCTCAGAGTTTTCTCTTTAAAAAGTTACCCATGTCATTTTGGAAAAATCATCAATAAAGATCATAAAATACTTATCGCCAAAATAGCTCTTAGTCCTCATAGGACCACAAAGATCAGTATGAACCAAACCAAGAATATTCTCTGAAGAGAAAGACTTACTCTTAAAAGATACAAAGGTTATCTTACCCATCTGACAGACCTTTCATAACACATTGTCTGGTTTCACAAGTTGGGGCAAACCTCTCACGATACTTGACTTACTAACTTTAATCAAATTGTCAAAATTGACATGACAAAATCTCTTGTGCCACAACCAGTTGTCTTCAATCTTCGCCACCAAACAATCATTTACATTAGTATTCCGATGAAATAGATTACCTTTAGTCTGGTTTCCAGTAGCAATCAATTCTCCATTGTTTCCAAGAATCCTGCACACTCCACTTTTGAAAATAAGTAGATATCCCTTATCATTAAGTTGTCCAACACTCAAGAGGTTATGTTTTAGTCCATCAACCCAAAAGACATCATCTGCATTACTCTTCCCATTTAATGAAATTGATCCTTTACCTTTAACCATGTAGGGAGAGTTATTACCAAATCTTACAACACCTCCATCAAAGAACTTACTTTTTTCACTAGTCATATGGTGTAAACACTCACTATCTATTATCTATTCATCATTGTTATCCATGTGAGACACCAGTTCCTTCTCATCAGTCAGATCCTCCTTCAAAACAACAAATACTATCTCTTCATTGTCATCTTCTTCTGATTCAACATCGGTCACACCTTCATCCATTACAACATGACAATGCTTCTTGCCTTTTCATTTGAATTTCCTAAACTTGTTTCTTATCAGTGTTAGGGCAGTTAGCAACTATGTGTCCAATTTTACTACAAGAGAAACACTTCAAGGGTAATTTACCTTTATATTTACCTGTTCCTCTTGGGAATCTTTTAGCTAGTAATTCCTTAAGCTCCATCAGATGATCGATCACCTCCGGTACCACCATGACTAGACCTGCAGTCATGATTATGACAAACATCTTTTCATTTCCTTGTTGATGTACTTGTTACAGAAGCCTTAAAAGCATATTCAAAAGGTTTAGAAACACTATTATCAAAACTGTTTAGCTCAAATGTAGTTAACTTTCCAATTAGAGAATCAATAGTGACTTTATCTTTTGCAATGGATCTTAGTTCTTGAATAGCAGAAACTCTGATAGAATATTATGGTAAAAGAGTTCTAAGCATTTTACTAACAACAGTATCATCTTCAATCTTACCTCCGACACTCTTTATACCACCTACAACTTCCTTAATCCTTTGACCATATTGTGCTATGTTCTCACCGGCAACCATTTTCATATCATCAAATATTCCTGTCAAACTCTCTTCCTTTGCCCTTTGTACATGTTCATCTCCTCCATAAATTAATTTTAATTTCTCCCATACCTCATTTGCGGTCTCTAATCCATGAACATTTATATACTCAGAGTCAGACAAAGTACTTACAATTGCTTCAAGGGCCTGAATATTTTCTTGATGCTCTTTTAGTTCATCTGGTGTCAAGGGACTAGTAGTTGGAGCAACATACTTGGTTACCACATGATTCCAATACTGTGAACCCATTCCTTTAATGTAGATCTTCATCTGATCACTCCATATCCGGTAGTTGTCCTTGGTAAACTTGGGATCCTCCTTCTTCATCATCTTTCACAAGATCTTTTCCCTCAAGTTGTTAGGCTTTCTACACACAGAGGACCAATTCTCTTATACCAATTGTTAATCTTAGAGAATCCGGTTAATAGTGAGAGGGGGGGTGAATCAGTATTAACAATAATTTGAAATCAGAAACTTAGACTCATAAAACTTTGACCAAATCAAACATAGACCAACATTAGAGTCATTTACCAGTACCGACATCTACTGGTAAACATCTGCTAAACTGATATATCAATGTTGCACATTATGTGCTCATTAACCATGCATATACTTAAAGTAAAGAATACCATCACATCAAAAACATTCACCATATGAACACCATGATTTTCACATGGAAACCAAAATAGGGAAAAAACCACGATGGGAATTGGTACCCACAAATATTTTTCACTCTTTGAGAATGCGCCCTGTTAGGAGCCAAGCCCGGTTAGAAGCTTACAATGATGCCCTGTTAGGAGCAGACCTTGTTAGGAGTCACCCGGTTAAGGGATTTACCTCAGCCCTATTAGGATCAAGCTCCCAAGAGGATTTAGAACTCAGATATTGAGTCACCCTTTTAGGGGATTTTACAATGTGAGGCATGTTAGGACCTACCCAGTTAAGGGATTTTAGTTGTTGTAATTGTTAGAGAACGATGGTGAATGATCTGTGTATAACACTCAACTACTTGCTTGATCAGATCCAATTAAGTTCCAAGTCTGCATCACTTTGGCATATATTCTCACACCCTAGTTCAATTTCACACACTTCTCAAAATCACCGATACAACAAACATCAACTTTACCAATATAAATAACCTTTACAACTAGGTTAGCACCAAAACCCTAAGAATTACAACATAAATCATCACAAATCTTTACAACTCATTACAAATCATCATATGGATCATTACAATCAATTACAAATCAATATCAATCATTGAATGATCATAAGTCATCACAACAAGTCGATCTGATACAAAGTCAAACCCTTAGCTCATTCTACTAAGCACTTTGCATATTCCCGAGAAAATCGCTCTCCAAACGCACCAAAACATCTTTCAAAAACTTCACTTGGTTTGTGTCACGTTATCATCAACATGTGAACTTGATGTAGATCACCGCCAAACCAAAAATCATTACCGGTCAAGTGAATTCTTTACCGGTCCTTAAACCTTGCTTAAACCCTCGCAAAAACTCAACATAAATTATAACCATAACTTTCAGTTGTCACAACATGATACGGTTTTGGTTAAATATGTATTACAATGATAAAAAATTACATTCAAAACCACAAAGCCTCAATCATCACCTATCACTAGATACATTCAAAGTATTTCCTCGTTTACCGGTTAAGGTCCTAATTCCCAGTTTCTTGATTCTTTACTGGTAATCCCTCTCTGGTAGACCAAAAGATTTAGATGACACAATAAAACATAAGTAAACATCAGTAGACATGAATAAACATTAGTTTCCATCAATGACAACACAAATAACTGATCAAAGTCATCCATCATATAATCTCAATCTCTTCATCACAATGTCATCTCAAATAGTCTTTTATCAGTTCAGTCATCATTCTCCAGCTTCATCAGTTATGCCATTCATGCCAACAGACAACATCATCCTAAACATAATATTCCTTCTTATTGAATTTTCCCTTGTCTCCCCTAAATTTCTGTCTAGTTCCCTTTTTTAGATATCTAGTTGCAATATGATCAATTTTTCCACATCTAAAACATTTAAAGGGTAACATACCTTTGTACTTGTCAGTTCCTTTATGTAGTTTTCTCACAAAGTTCGCTTCCACCTCTTCTGGGCTTTCTTCATCATCCGAACTATCTTCAAATGCCTTGAACATGGTCTTCGACTTGCATTTATCATTTCCAAACTTTCTTACTTCAAATGCAGTCAGGGTACCAAAGACTTTGTTCTCTGGTGAACTTCATTGGATCATAAATTTCTTCAATCGCTGAGATCTTATCACTGTAGCTTACCAGTAATGTTTGTCAATCACATATTCATCATTCAAGATTCCTTTAAGTTATCTAATTTCATTCATTGCAGTATCAACCTTCTCAAAATAGCTTACAATGTCTTCTCCTTTTTCCATCCTCGGGTTTTTGTATCTTCTCTTAGTTGTTAACCTCTTTGTTAGCTTAAATCTCTCATTCACTTCATAGATGTCTTTTAGCTTCTACCAAACCTCGTGAGCGGCATTCAAAGAGATAACCTTAGTCAATTCAGTTTTTGATCATCCATTGAAGATAGCAAACCTTGCTTTTTCATTTTCTTCATAAGCTTGAATCTCATCCAAAGTATTAAGACCATTTTCCATTAGAACATACTTAGTCGCCACAACCTTCCAAGTGTTGTAACCCAAAGAAACCAAATAACCTCTCATCTTCACTTTCTATAACTATAATCAAATCCTTCAAAGATAGGAATGGATAACTTGTGTGCCATTAGATCAGGATCTACCTCAAGCAGTTAAGCTCTATATCAAAGAACCAAAGATCTGATACCAATTGTTGAATATTTGGGAAACTAAGAGGGGGGGGTGAATCAGTTGACAATAAAATATTCTTTTAACTTAAATCCATAGATCCAGAATAATTAACAAAATTAACAAAACAAGCTCATGCACGAAATAAATCAGACACAAGAAACACCAGATTTTATGTGGAAAACCCAAGAAGGGAAAAGCACGGAGAATATTAATTCTCAATATATAAACATCGGTTAAGGTGATTTTTACAAAGGATGGCTCACTGCCAAGGTGCTCACTGCCTTGAAAGGCTCACTGTCGATGTGCTCACTGCTGGTGGGCTCACTGTCAAAGAAGAAAGAAAGAAAAAGAGAATCTATAGACACTTAAATTAATTATTAATTTCTCTCCCACATAGTTAATTTATTTAATTATGTTAATCCTTATTCTTCCCACTATTAATTGAATTTAATTTAATTAATATTGTCACTATAGTCCAATGACTGATTTATTTAATAAATCAATTCTCCCCATTCTCCTAAGGTATCCAAAATTAATTCTTCCTAAATCTCCCATTTAATTAATTAACCTCAATTAATTAATTAACCTAGGTGATTCCTAAAAATAACATTTTCCTAATCCATCATTAACCTAATTAATTCTTCTATAAGTCCTCTTAGTCCCACTTACCATTATTTCCTAATTTTTAATTACCCCCATTCATTCTCTCTCCTAGTCAAATTCTCCTACAAATCCCACTTGCTCTAATCCCGCCTAATCATTCTTCTAATCTCTCTTCTAATGAGTTGCTAGTGGCTAATCCTCATGATTAGCCACAAAGTCAACTCCTCGTCCCCTCACTCAACCACTTTCCTTGAATGTTGTTTTCCTAGGTGAATGTGAGATTTTAAAAAATCTCACATCCCTATAGGTATCCCTTCACCCAAAGAATTTTTAATTCCTTCTTATTTCTCCAATCCCCATGCTCCCTTTTTGGAGAATTTTTAATTCTCCTTCTCATCATCCAATGAATATTTTTACTCCTTTGTCTTCCCTAGGTGCATTGGGAAGCCTTCCCAATGAACCTTGAGGAGTGTGGAGACAAGAAATGTCTTTATGGAATATCTCTTGGACTCCACACTTGTCTTGTCAACTCCACTTGATCCATGTGTGGGATCACATGCAATCTTGACCCTCCATCTTCAATCAATCCTAGCCCTCCATTTCCTCTCTCCTTCTTCTATAAATTGGAGACTCTGCTCCTTCATTTTCCATCTCCAAATCAAGTAAGTCCATGCTGCCCATTTGAGTTTAGACAATCATCCAAAGCACCCAAACTATAGCCAAATCCATACTCATCTATCACTTAGTCATTTATCCATCCATTTCATCCTCCCATCAATCATCTTGTGCACATTTGGAGAGCCAATCACATCTAACCAAAGAACAAATCCAATCAGGTTGGAGAAGGGCGCTATTCCAACCTCATCACGCTCAATTCAAGGAACAAGTGATGACTATGAAGGTATAATGGTGTTTTATTAAGTTTGTTTGAGTGTTTCATGTTTATTTATGCTTTAACTAACCATTTATCTTCATCCTAGTTTTTCCGTGGTTCAAAATCCATCACAAAAACACAGTTTGTATTGTCGGAATTGCTTCTGGTAACAATCTAGAACACAATACTCACACAACTATTGGATTCTTTTAATCTTGCATGTCTTCAACACAAAAGGCCATATCTGATCTCATCAAACCATACTCCTACATATATTGTCTCCAGAAATCATAATTCTCAATGTCAGCTAAGACAAAGATCTAAAATAGGTCTCCACTAAACTTTCTGGTGGTGGGAATGAATGAGAAGTAGACCATATTACATTGTTCCTCATCAAGCATATCAATATGCTACATACATCACCAAAGTCGAACCCAAAACGCATCTGCACGCTATATTACACAACTTCAAGATTTGGTCCTCGAGCTCCGGACCAGTTCGAACCCAAAGATAATACTAAGTAACATCTGTTGAGTTACCAAACTCATCTGGTAAAACTGTGAAATCTCTAATACGCACAACAACATTTCTTCTCATCATATCCCATCCGGACCAAAGTATTTGACATCAGTAACAACACATAATGTAATGCTTACAGAGAGAGGTAAACATGGAATGAGTGAGATACCTAGGGAGAGAGGACATAGAGGATAAGTGAGGTGAGATACCTAGAGGGGAGAGAGAGGTGAGATGGGGGTTTAAGGAGGGTGGGAGAGATAGAGAGGGATAGGGGAAGAAAGGTGGAGAGAGACCTAGAGAGAGGAGAGAATGAGGAAGAAAGTGAGGGTGAGACCTATCTAGAGACAAGTGAGGTGAGAGAGGGAAAGAGATTGGGTACTTGGATGGAGGGTGAGATAGAGAGGGATAGGGGAATAGTGGGGGTGAGAGACCTAGAGTGGGGAGGGAGAAAGAAGAGGAGGGATAGAAGAACAAAGAGAGAGAGAGAGAGAGGGGGGCATTGAGGGAGAGGTAGAGATGGGGGTAAGGAGGGAGGGGGAAGAGAGGGTGCTGTAAAGCATGGAAGAGAACTAGACAAGGGAAGGAGGGTGAAGATGAGAGACAAAATAACAAAAAGAGATATAAAGGAGTAAGAAGAGATGGAGGGAGTGAGAGATTTAGGGAGAGAGGACATAGAGGGGAAGAGAGGTGAGAGATCTAGAGGGGAGAGAGAGGTGAGATGGGGGTTTAAGGAGGGTGGGGGAGATAGAGAGGGAGAGGGGAAGGGATGGAGAGACCTAGAGAGGGGAGGGATTGAGGAAGTAAAGTGAGGGAGAGACCTAGAGAGGCAAGAGAGGTAAGAGAGGGAAAGAGATGGGGGTAAGGATGGAGAGGGAGATAGAGAGGGATATGGGAATAAAGGGATTGTGAGACCTAGAGAGGGGAGGGAGAAAGAAGACGAGGGATAGAAGAACACAAAGAGAGAGGGGTAAGAGGGGATGGAGAGAATAAGATAGGAAGAGTGAGGGACCGGGAGAAGGAGGGGAGACAGAGGTGAGGTGAGAGAGAGAATAGGAGTTCTAGTTCATAGAGAGAAATGGGTAAGAAGAGATAGGGAGAGAGGTGGATAGAGAGGGAGATGAATAGAGAGGTAGATTTAGAGAGGTGAGATACCTAGAGGGAGAGAAAGAGGTGAGAGACCTAATTGGGGAGAAGATCGATGTGAGAGGATAGAGGGGGATAGCTTGAGAGGTGGGTAATGAGACATGGATGAAGATCTATAGAAATGGAGATAGAGGGAAGTAGAGGTGATAATTGAGAGAGGGGAGTGAGAAATAAAATGAGAGAAAAGAACAAAGAGAAAGAGAGAGCTAAGTAGGGAGGGAAGGAGACATAGATAGTGAGTTATCGAGGGACCTAGAGAGGGTAAGGGTAGATAGGTGAGGGAGTGAGAGTTCACAAAGTAAGAAAGAGGGGAAAATAGGTAGGGAGAGAAGTGGATAGGGAGGGAAAGAAATAGGGGGGAGATATAGAGGTGAGATACTTAGAGCCTAGCATGAGCCTAGGGAGGGAAGGGTGAGAGACATAGGAGGTAGAGATAGAGATGAGATAGATAGAGAAGGAGAGAGAGATAGCTAACGAGACAAGGAGGGATAGGTAGTGAGGTAAATACGAAGGGAGATACCTACGAATGGGGAGAGAGAGGGTGGGAGGAATATGTAGTGATCAAGAGAAACAATGGGAGAGGGAGGTAGGGGTAGAGATGGGGCTAAGGAGGGAATGTGAGGTACAAAGGCCGAGAGAGAGAGAGGTTGAGTTTGAATTGAGTTTTGAACATTCAGTTAAACTAGGGAAAAAAGTGAGAATAAGAGACATTGTTTCAATGCTGAAAATTTGGCTAGTGCCATATTTGGCACTCACCAAATGTAACTAATGGACTTTTCACATTCGACTAGCACCAAATTTGGTGCTAGCCAAATGTGAAAAGTCCATTATTAGAATTTGTTGAGCATCAAATAAGGCGAGTGCCATATTTGGCATGCGCCAAATTGTCTACATTAGGAAACACCAAACCTATGGGTTGGATTTGCCTTGGACACCCAACCCAAATATTTGGACAATCATTTTAGGCCAAAGACGTGCTTTTATCAGAAGATTGAAATTTTTTACATATTTTTGGTTGTGCTATCTATCAAATTTGCACGTGTTTCAAAGCAACTAAAAAAAACACCATAATATCATTAAGCTCTCTCTTAGCTATACAACAATGTAATTTGTTTCATATTTTAATTTTGTTAAGGTTTTTATCTTTGATTTATTTTGTTAATGTGTCTGTCTTTTGTCAAAAACCAACATGTGCTATTTTGCATATAGTTTTTTACACGTTCATCAAAAATTTTAATAACTTACGTTTCTAGAAACTAAACTCCATTCTACACACTTTAAAAAAAAGGTTTTGATTTTTATTAGTTTTCAATGGTTTAAGTGGGGTGCACGCTCAAATTTATGTTTTTCAGGATGTGCCCACTTCAAAAATTAGTAAAAAATCATACACTCATTAAAAAATTAGCCTATAAAACCGGCATAAACTATGAGGTGTTAGCTAATTTCTCACTGAAGTGATTTTAAAAATTCTTTTAAAAAAAAACATTTTAGGGGGCCACAATAAATGCTATGTTATGTTTTTTGCATAAAAAGATGACCACTTTTTGTGGCCCCCCTTTTTGAAACTCTTAATCTCCATTTTCAAAATAAATTAGTAGCTTATAACTATGTTCAATTTGTCGTTGAAGTTTAGGCTTTGCTGATTTCAGAAAAAAAGTGGCATCCTAAGACCTCCTTTTGGTACCAGATCTTAGTGCACATACCCACTTACATGATGTAGACATGTGTTCTCACTTACTGAGACACTTATTTATGCACATTTTCCACTTGTTCAAACACTTGTTAAGTGTTCTCAAATGTGTCACCCATTATATAAGAGTAGTTAATCATCATTCCCTACCTTCTAATTTCACTTGCTTTCCTATATACACAATTCTTCTATGTGCATACATTCAACTCTTGTATAAGATCATTTTAGTTGATTATTTGCTCATTACTTGTAGATCTTGAGAACTCTAACATAGTATCAAGCGTCCAAACAAAACCCGTCTCCTATTTTGAGCATTTATCCATCAATCTATTCAAGAGTTCATTTCCTTATATTTGCATATGAAAGATTTATAACAAGTTTTGAATGTTTACATGATCTATCCAATGTATGTTGTGATTAGATATCGTTTGCAAGTTATTGAAGCATTCGCATAAAGGTTACTTAAGGCTCGCCTCAAACCGCCTGCTATATTGGGCATTTGATTTCCATTGAATGTTCGTTGGTCCTTGATTCCCTCAACCTCAATCTCTATATTTTTTATCTAGGTATTTAGTTCTGTATTTACCAGACAGACGACTTCTACGTCCCTTCAAAACAAGTACAAGCTTTCCTCCTTGCATGTTGGGCATTAAATAGAAGCGATTGCGTCCCTCTTTTGTGATCTTTGTACAAGGTGGATCGATCTGCCAAGAGGCACATAGAGCGGTAGATTTCTCTCCTTGCAAGGCGACCTTTGATTATGTTGAGGTTGAGGTCATAAAAGGAGGCTGCAAGTTTTTACCTGCATTGAAGGTCAATTTGGAGCATAATTGCACTCCTCAAAGCCACGACTTGTTCAATCAAATTGTGTACAAAGTTATCTGCATATTTTTGGAGTCAATCTTACAGTAGTTGTTGGTTCTTGTTATGGGGTCGTGAGAATGCACCGGTCATATAGTGTGTTTTATAAAGTTAGTCTCATAAAACACACTACAGGGTCGGTGCATTCTATCAGCTTCATAGATGGTGTCATAATTGTTGATCCACGTGGTCACCCATGTCTCATTTTTGTGCCTCTCATTGTGCATCAATTTGGTATCAATTTGGTTTAACAATTTTGTGCAACATGAGTATTTAATACTCCATTTTGGGAATTGAAAAAGGGGGGTCATTCTGTTAAAAAAGTGTGAATAGCTAGTCAATTTATAAGAAGGTTGTTCTATGTAGAAGCATGACAATCAATCTCTTTGGTGTTGGTCAACACACTTGTCAACATCCACAATATTTCTACAAGTCGTTACCTAAAGATTAGGTCTTCGCAATGAAATACATGTCTTTCATGTTAGCGGTCTAGGCCTTTATTCAAGTAGTAGTTGATTAAATATCCTCACTTAAAAGGAATGCTTTAAGTTTCTAAGTGCAAATTAAGCTGAAATAGAAAATTTATTGTACAAAACAAGTGTCTTTTTTTTTTTTGCAAAAGCGAATAATTTTTTCAAAGTCTTATTCATTAGAAACAATAATGCATTAAGTTATAAAGTGCCATTATTTTGTTCCATTGAAACTGTACATGCACTCAAACATATAAGTGTCAAAATCAAGGGGGATTAAAATATTGCATCAAGGGGGGTACCTTCAATTGTGCCATTGTGCACTTTCATGAGCTATGTAATTGAACACTTCCACATTTCCTTTTCAACATTTCTTTCAACACATCAAGTTCGCAACAAAATCTACTAAGCATGGAGTTCAACTAAGCCATTAAGCCTCTATTACCCTTCAACTATCATGAATGGAAATTGACCATTTCCCTTATGTTTAAAAATCAAGGGTTATATAGGGTGACTATGGGTACAAAAAATGAGCTTAATGCAGCAAAAGATAAAGAAAACTGGTTTAATAAATGTGATCAAGTCTTTGGCTTGTTATGTCTAAATCTGTTTCTAGAATTTTTATTCCATATAGAGGCCTTGAAAACACCCAATGAAGTTTGGCTAGCCCTTGAACAACTCTTTGGGAAGGTTGATGAGCTAAGAATTCATGAGTTAGAAAATAGACTCTTGAGTTTAAGTCCAAGAGACTTTGACACTTTGGAGGACTATTTCACAAAAAATTAAATCATTAAGGTTGCAACTAAAAGAATGCAACATGGAAAAGAAATAAGATCAACTCATCCTTTCCATTCTTTTTTTTGTATCCACCTTTTATTCCACTAAAAGAGCTCTTGGAGCCACATGGAAGATGCCATCTTTTGATAATTTAATTGCAGACTCAACGAGGGAGCAAGATAAGTTAATCCAAACGGGCACCTTGAATACTGCTAAACCTCAAGCACTCATTACAGGAAAAGAGAAGCATAAGGCTTCAAACAAAGGGGAGAAACAAAAGTATCAATAGGATAAGGAAGACAAGAAATCCTCAAATCAAATTAACACTTTTTCAAATCAAAGGAAAACCATGACATAAAAAGTGAAATGTGCCTTTTGCAAGAAATCAGGACATAAAAAGAAAAAATGTATGTAGAAAAGGATTCATCACCTAATACATCTTCTAAAGAAACATGGGATTTCAAAATCCAACATAAAGTCTCCATCAAGTTCACAATCTTATAAGACAATGAATAATCTAAATGGTCATGCACTCTCAACTTTCAGCATGGATTTTTCATCTCCACCATCAATTGTTGCATCTAAATTTAGAGATGTTTCATCGAGAGCATCCAGAGGTTCTTTCTAGTAGAATATCAGATGGGGCATTTGAGCATCATCTTCTAGGGAGGCTACATAGTCTCTCTTTTATCTCTCCTATGGAGGGATCATTTCATGCATATTTTGTATCATCTCTCCTTTGGAGTGTAGTTTTTTTCCCATAGGGTTTTCTACATTTCTCCACTTTACAGGAGACTTGCATTATACATGGGTACCTAACAAAGCTAGTAGCTAGGACCCATCATTTCTTTTTATATTTTTACCTAAGTTGCACTTAAGGTGGGTATTGGTGTAAATAAAGTCATTTGATATCTAGTTACTATTTAACCTTTCTAGTTGGTGACCTATTCACATTAGCTTAACTTTACTTAGTGGTTATTTAGTGATTTTTCTCACCTCATGTGGTGTATACATGTATTCTCACTTAGTGAGACACCTCCTTATGCACATTTGACACTTGTTCATACACTTGTTAAATGTTCTCATATCTATCACCTATTGAGTAGGGGTAGTTAATCACCATTTCCTACCTTCTTACTTCACTTTCTTTCCTATATAAGCAAGTCTTCTATGTACATACATTCAGACATTTCATAATACCATTTGGGTTGATTATTTTCTCATTATTTGTGGAAGTATTTCTAGTTTCTTTCTTATAGATCTTGAGAACTCTAATAGTATGAAGATGTGATCTTGTGAAATGGTGAAAAGTGTTACTTTTGTCAACGATAGGACCAAGCTTCACTTTTTTTTTGGTGCAAAGGATAAGCCTCACTCATCCTTCAACTAGCATCCATGTGGAGGTTTCTTATTGCATCGTGCGATGTTCTATTATTTCTTTAAATGGTGGGACCTAATTCCTAAATGTGAGCACATGAAATAATACCAAGTGTTTCTATTGGGCCTCTTCCAATTTTAGTGTTCATGACACATTTTCATTGGATCTTACCACTTGAGTCTATAGTATTACCTATAAGGCAGGCCTACCACCAAGATGCAGCTAAGCGAGAGCTTGCCACATGTCTTTGTAGGAAAAATATCCTTATACTTTGGGTCTATCACATCTTTATATTGTGGAACTTAGTTCCAATGTGAAACCACATGAAATAATGTCAAGTATCGCTATTGGGTCTGTTCCAATTGGCATGTGCATGACATGTTGTCATTGGATCTCATTGTTTAAGTATATCGTATTATAATGCCCCTCCAAATAACCCTAGAGGATATGACCGGAATACACATAAAATACATGGAATTTTTTTGAAGTACTTAAGTGTGAACTTACATATCATATACAAGGATAATGCTCCAACCTCAAGATTAGGTTAACTAGTCATCAATCGACTACGTATATTTGGAAGGCTAAACACTCAAAAATTCATCTAAACATGGGTAAAGGTCTAAGGAACCATAGAGAAAGGTTACTAAGGTGAATATGATCACACAAGATTGTCCCCAAGGTTGCAAGACTCGAATTGATGAAGAGGACCACTCACTATGTTTAGGTGTCATCGTTGAGCTTCGACGAAACCCTAATCACAAACACATACCATCCTAAATTCATAAAAACCATCTAAAGTCACCTCTAAGGGTCCCCTGATGTCACTACCTTTGCAATACAACCAAAACTAAGGACAAAGTGACAGTTGCGCTAGAGATTTTATAGGATATGGAGTGTAAGGTGGTACTAATCAAATATAGATTACATAGTGATTAGGATTGTTAGAAGCAATATGTGAATACTAAGAGGATAGATCAAAGTTTCTCAATGCCTAACAAAGTGCTCCTAAGAGTATGATCCATAAGATTCTAATTTATTATAGAAAGTGCTCCAAGCTTGTGCCTCATTTTGTGGGTCCCTTCAATATTTAAGAGCATATAGGACTAGTCGCCTATCATCTAGCATTTCCACCAAGCTTCTCATGCTTTCATTATGTATTTCATATTTATGTATTACAACATTATGTTTATGATGCATCTCATGTTTTGTATTTGAGTACTTTACAAATGGAGATAGATAGACCACTAATGTTAGAACCCATTAGCATATTGGGTTGTTAGATTATGGGCCTTCATAGATGAGAGATGGATCAGGTTAAGGTCTAGTGAGACATATATGATGAGGTTGTCACCATTGGGAGGAAAATTCCCAGATAAGTCTGCTATATTCCCACCTTTTCAAGAACCTATAGGAGGAAGTTATATCTTGGGGGAGAATGTGAGGCCTATTTTATTCTATGTGTTATTTTTTTGTGATGTGGCATTTTGTATGAGGAATTATTTATTTGAGACACTCATATATTGACACCAACCTTGATACATTTATTTTGAATTATTATGTACATGCTTATGTCATGTCAATTATGATGATTTTTACACATATGTCTAAGAGAGTTTCCTTTTATCTATTTTATCATTTCGTACATGGATAATTTTATGGTATAGTGATTATAGCATGTTTCATTTTGATTAATATACTTACATTGTAAAATGTATTTTGATGATTAATAAATTTCACAGTGATTCTAGTTTGATAAATTATACATGTATACCTCTTATTTTATTATTGATGTGGCTATTTAATATATTTAATGGTGTACTAAACATGTTTTTCAAGTGTGTAGGATGTCCTTAAGCTAGTGGCGGTAAGGAATTCACATGAAAATGCTATGAAAAATTAGTGAGCCAACCTAGTATATTTTGAAAGACCAAGGTTATTTCTATATTTGGAACATCATATCTTATGTATCCAGTCATTTTGTGTGATAGAGACTTTGGTCTTGGAGGTGTATCCTTGTAATTATATATTTTTATTGCATGGTGTAGAGTATATGTTGTGTGAAAGGTTGTTACCAAGGATGTAAATTTAAGAGGAATAGAATGAATAAATAATAATATTACAATTGAATTTATGGAATTAAAGTGGACTCTAATGAAAAAAGACACCTCGTAATAGGGTCCCTTAAACACATAGGACATAGGCCAAGGCATCAAAAGTCATTTGGGAGGTTTAAATTCATTGCAACTTAAAATATTAATCGTCTTATATTAGCCCTTTAGGGAGTGAGAAAAATGTATATTGAAAAATGATGAATACTAAGAGGGGTGGGGTGAATTAGTATGCCAAAAATTACAGTACTTAAACACTTTACTAGTCTAGCAGTAAACCGGTAAAACAGTTTAGCAAATAAACCGGTTAGCACACATGCAAACCAAATAGCAAATAATGCATTCACCCATAGAAGCACAATCACCATAACACAAGAGATTTTGACGTGGAAACCCAAATGGGAAAAACCACGGTGAGATGAAACTCACAAGTAACTATCTACAGAATAGGAATCAAACCGGTTAAGGTCATACAATGTTCTTTACCAGAACAGATCCTGTTAGGAATCTCAATCTATGTTAGGAGAGAAGTTTGATTAAAGACTACCTTGCTAGAGGATTTTAGATCCATAGATGTGAACCACCTTGTTAGAGGATTTACAAAAGGCTTTTTGGGCCTACCCGGTTAAGGGCTTCAGAATTGTCGAAGATGTGAGTAATCAACAAGTGAGTGATCTAGCAAATAGCATAGATTGCTTGGTTAGATCCTTGATAGCTCATTCCTAATGCATTCCAACATTACTTCAGTCTTCAACACATTCACACTCTAACTTCTCTCACAGACCTGAACTTCTCTTCTATAATCACACTTACAAAAACTCATCAACCACCTTAAACCCTAGCAACAACCTAAAACCCTAGACATGATGTCCTTATAAAGGAATCTGATTTCATGTCGGTCCAATAGGTTTACAATACAATTTTCTAGGTTCAGTGTATCTAGACATATTTGGTAACACGACACAAAAAGCACCGCTAGAGTGTCGGCACCGCCAAACAATCGATGGATGGTAACTCATCACAAAATGTCAGTTGGTAACTCATCACATAGGATTACCGGTTCATACAAAATACTAGTTTAAGCAAAATACCAGTTGCCGGTTCGACAAAATGAAGACTGGGAAATATGAGTTGTGTTGCTTTGTTCCTTCGTACCGCTTGAGATCCTCGACCCGCTTGGGGTCTTCATACCGCTTGAGACCGGTAAACACTTTCTGTAAAACATCGATAGTCTAAAGACTATAATACATCATGCCGGTTGGAACGAATACCGGTTGAGCTTTAACTCATACATACAAAAAGTGATCTCAAATCAAGTGTGTGTCCATCAATGACAATCACAGCATCAATCATCAAAAATGCCAACAATCTCCCCCTTTGGCATTGATGGCAACACTTAGGAAAATTTTGACATCTAAGTGTTTTACAACAAAAATATGCCATAATCAAAATTACTCCCCCTAAGCATATACACTATCCCTTTTGTAGAAAATACAATGTATAATACTCCTTAACAGAAATAACATGAAAGTGTACATAGTATGCATCAAAATTTAAATACCAGTATACTTCTCCCCCTTTGCCAACAATGACAAAGTATAGCTGAATAACCCCTATTCCTTTAGCATTAATAACTGATTTAAAGAGTTTATGACAATAAAGAGTGAAACTTGTCAAAAACTGATTTAAAGTCCTGCATAAATGTCTTCATGGATAAAGACCATGATTCAAGCAATGAGGTAGCAACCTCATGCTCCGTTTGCATCTGATAAACCTGCTCCTCCATGGTATCCATGGTACTCATCTCTTAAGTAACCATTAGGGCATCTATATTGAGGTAGCATTTCTGGAGAATTTGCAATCTTGGCAGTAGGACCAGTTGAAGTTCCTGCAAATTTCGTGTTTGCTTGCTTATCTCTGCCTCTATTCTTGCAGACTGAAGTTGAAACCGGTGAGCAGTTTGGCCATATGTGGAGAAGGAGTCATATGGCATCTTGAAGGTGCTAATAAATGACTGCATATCAGTTTGCAGTTTGTCCTTCTGAGTGAGCACATCATCACAAAATAAATGAGGTTGACAAATCTTGCTGAGTAGTAGATTTCCCTCATCCATTGCATCTCTAATGTCCTTCTATGTCTTCTAAAGATCAGACCAGAGCTCTTTTAACTTTCTCACCAAGGCAGTGTCCAGAGCCTTTTGATGTTCCTTCTTGGCATTTTCTTCTGCAACCTCTTCCAGGCTTTGCACCTGGTCTTCTACAACTGTGCATAGGAGCTTCAATTGTGCAAGTGAGGAATCAGTACTAGGAAGGTTCGTACTGGGTATCAAACCGGTAAGAGTGTCCACTGCAGCTTGGATCACATCTTGCTCCTTTTTCCTCCTTATCACTTCTAGGCGTTCTTGAGCAACCTTAATGCTTTGCAGCAACTCTGATTCGTTTGCGGACTGGAGGTCAATGGGACTAGTAATGTCAGCCGGTTTAGCCTGACTACCAGTTGGCATTGGGCTCTCCACCTATGTGCTCCTTACCGCTGCTTCCTTTTCCTTGACTTTTTGCTTATCTTCTTGAGCCTTCCTCTGCTCCTCTTCTTCTTTCTTTCTTTTCTCTTCTTCTTGTCTCTTCTCTTCATCTTTTCGCTTCGTCTCTTCTTCATCCTTCTTCTTCTCCTCTTCCTTCTTCCTCTTCTCCTCTTCTGGTTTCTTCTCTTCCTGTTTCCGCTTCTCCTCTTCTTTCTTTTCCTCTTCCTTCTTCTTCTTCTCTTCCTCTTGTTTCTTATTTTCCTCTTCTCTTCTCTTCTTCTCCTCTTCTTTTCTCTTATCCTCTTCCTCTTTCCTCTTTTCCTCCTCTTTTCTCTTATCCTCTTCCTCTTTCTTCTTTTTCTCCTCTTTTCTCTTATCCTCTTCCTCTTTCCTCTTTTCCTCTTCTTTTCTCTTATCCTCTTCCTCTTTCCTCTTTCCTCTTCTTTTCTCTTATCCTCTTCATCTGCCCGTTTCTTCTTTTCTGCTTCCTGTTGCTTCTTTTCTTCTTCTACCTTCTTCTCTTGTCTTGTTCCTTCTGATGGTGTACCCTGAGTAACTTTTTCACCATCTAAGGCATCAATGTCAATGGGTTCCATTTGTTCAGTGATCGATTCCCCTTCACTATCATTTACTTCATCCGGTTTTGATATTTCCGGTTCTTGCTCAACCTTCTTGTTGGCTTGATGCACTTCATGAGTATGTACAACAGTTGTCATATGAAGATGAGTGTCTTTTTCAACATCATCAATTCTCCCTTATAATAACCAGAGTCTTCTCCTTCTAGTGAAGAAGAGTCCTTTGTTTTGGTTAATGACTTCAAATAGCTCAAAATTGGATAGGTCAGGAAAGTATTGGGCAAATACTTTCTCCCTTATTTCCTATTCCTTCTCTATGGCAATGCGCCATTTGTTGTCTAAAGAATTATACAAAGAATCCGGTGTCTCGGATCTAATTTCTGAAGGTGACCGATCATTAACACACAAATACTTAATGATTTCATGTTCAACTTCTTCCTTTTCATCATCATTGAAGTCATCAAAACAATCAATTAAATCATTCAGCAATTTTCTCCTAATATTCTTTATAGTTCTTTGACAATGTGTCAAAGGTTTGTAAGAGGAAATATCAATATTTACCGGTGCAGATGATGTCGGTTCATTCTTTGTCTTTTTCTTCGTTTGCCTAGTCTTCTTAGGCGGTTCTTCTAACACAGTTTCTTCTGAGTCTGGTGTATTGCTTTTTGTCTTCCTCTTCCTCTCAAAGACTTTGGCAGGTGTCGCTTCTGGTTTCTTCCTAGCTGGTGACCGCTTGGTCACTTTGGGACTCGCTGCAGTAACTGGTGCTAATATTGAAGGCACTGCCTTTCCTTTCTTTACTGAGGGTTCTACAACTGATGTAACCCTTTCCAAATAGGTGTCGGTTCTCTTTGCCTTAGGATCAAGGGGTAAGGCGATTAGGGTAGAAGCATACCTGTCCAACATATCATACATTACCTCATAGCCCGTAGGCTCCACTTCTTCCTGTCTGGGCTCAATGGCCTCCATTATGCATTCATCCACTTTGATGGTGAAGCAGATGTCTTCCTCATACTTTTTGACTATATCATCGGATATTCTTACCCTTTGGTTCATTTTACATCTGAACTCATCAAAGTATTTGTTCAGTACTTCCGGATAGTCAGTTCCAACCACTTGTAGACTTTCCTTGATTTGCTTTGTCACCGGCTGGTCAACAGACCACTGAATGTCACCTACTTCTGGAAAGTAGCCTTGGAAGTAAAAGAACAACCCAACTAGTAGTTGTCTGAACTTAAATCTTAGTGCATTGTCCTATTTGATCGAATTAAGATTCAACAGAAGTTGTCTTTGCATACAAGTGCACAGATCAAATGATGCATCTTCCTTGATCATCCTGTAAGCGGCATTTATTGCTGCAACAAAGACAAAATTAATTATGCTAGCAGAGAACGTCCGGTAACCTATCACCATGCAGGCATACTTGACCAGATCGTCCTTGATTGAGTTGACCATCATTCTACGTGAGTCGCTCACTGAACCGGTGAGCTTGGACATTTCAGTCTTGTTGACCTTCCTTAGGGCTGGCACTTCCCCTGTGTTACAGAAATCGGTGACGGCATGAATCACTTCAGGTGTGATATCATGTGTTCGTTCTAAGTACATCTTATCACCGTGTACCCTGCTTAGACTAATGCGAATGTGATCATCTGAAAATTCTTCAAGAAAATAGACTGTGTTGTGAAGTTTCTTCTTTTCCAGAATACTAAATTCCGATTTAATCTTCTTATCCTTCCCGCAGAACAAACTTAACTAGGAGTGGATCACAAGAGACCCTAGGTCTTCGATTTTATAGTCTATGTAATCGGAAATGCCTTCTTCTACTATAACACCAGCGGGTATTTGAGATAGGGCATTGTATTTTGACTTCCATTGAATAAAGTCCATAGAATCAACGGGTGCAGTAGAGCTAGCATGTGATGCGGAAGCCATGATAAACAGGGAATTTTTGAAAAATACCTTCGTAGATCGAAATTTAGGGCTTCACAATTTGAACTTTGCTTCACACTCCTTCGGTTACTGAAATACCGCTTTGCGTTCTACACTTCTCCAATAGATGATTGCCTCAGATTCTTCTTCAGGATTTTGATAAATTCTTTGAATCGCAGCGTAAATCGCTTTTCTTCTCTCTAAACTTGAAAAACTTCTTCGCTCGAAAAATGATAAGTGAGAAATGATTTGAAAAATTCCTTTTAAATAGGTTCTCCACCTACCATAATAAATGCTCCACTATTAGGGCATAAACCCTAATTTGTCATTTACCATTTCCGGTCTTCTGCCGATTGACAGGTATCTCATACCGATTAAGGTCTTTTATCGGTGTCAACTGGGGGTTCGAGATATTTCACCGTTTGCTCCCCCTAAGCTTTTTGTAGCTTAGTTTGCTGGTTCCGAAATTTCCACACTAGGTGCAAAAACCAGTTCTTCTTGCAACACTCCTGGTTTCTTTTTCCAGGTTTTGTTCATATCCGCTTGAACAGTTTCAATATCAATCTTTCCTTCCAGAGTGACCGGTATGTCATCCGATATGTTCTTTCTTGTTCTGCAGAATCTGGTAATGTGACCCAGTTTGTTCCAATGATAGCAGACCATTCCAAGTGCTCTCCATGTTCCATTATTCATGTTACCGTTCTTCCTCCTACATGTTGCAGCAGTATGACCATGACAATGACAAATCAAACAGTTTGCTCTCCATCCGGTTGACGCTTGATACCCACCGCTACCTGACTGATGATTAAAGGTATTAAACCGGTTGGGATTCCAGTTCACAAAAGGTTCTGGACCAACTCCTTGAGTCCTCTGAGGATATCTTCCAGTGTTGTTCATAACAGACCTGCATTCAGATGCTCTATGCCCAAACTTGTTGCATGCATAACAATTACCATTGAACTTATTGGATCTAGGTACATTGTTTATAAAGTAAGGAAAATTATTGTAGGCTTTGCTCCTACACACATTAGCTATATGTCCTTCTTTAAGACAGTTAAAGCAAACAGGTTTAAACTTTTGCTTACCTTTACCTTTGAATGTCGATTACTTCTTCGATGCTTCAGCATTTGCACCAGAGGTCTCACCTTCCTTTGGTCAGAGTAACCAAGTCCATCAGTATTCTTGACAGGTTTGGTCGATTCAAGCTTTTGCTCTAGCTTAACAATACTCTTGTTGAACTTAGCAAGTATTTCCTTTGACTCAAAGAGTTCTTTGGAAATAGTAGCATTTGTTTCCATCAAGTTTGCATTCTCGGAGATGGCTATGTTCAGTTCTCCTTGCATGTCTTCCTTTTCCACTTTGCTCTCATGGAGTTGAGCGGTTAGGGCACTGATTTCTTGTTTTAACTTGGAGATCTCATGATCTCTGTCTTTTACAATATCTTCAACTTTCCTTTGGTTCTCAAGCTCTTGACACATTCGGATAGTCAGTCCTTCCAACTCCTTTCTTAGGTTGAAATTGGATTCATTTAGCTTTTCTACTTCTTGAATTAGGGCTTCCATGTCTGCTTCATCAGAGGAACTGTTTTCAATTAGCTCCATCAGTTTTTCAGCATGGTCTCTCCTTTTTGCCTGAGAGGCCTTATATTTGACCATAAGTTCATCATAGGCTTGCTCAGACTGAGTGAGTCGATGAGTAAGTTCCCTCACGGTATATCCCCCCATATCTCTTTCCAAGTGGTTAGACTTATAGAAAGGTTGGCTCTAATACCAATTGATGAATACTAAGAGGGGGGTGAATTAGTATGCCAAAAATTACTGTACTTAAACACTTTACTAGTCTAGCAGTAAACCGGTAAAACAGTTTAGCAAACAAACCGGTTAGCACACATGCAAACCAAATAGCAAATAATGCATTCACCCATAGAAGCACAATCACCATAACACAAGAGATTTTGATGTGGAAACCCAAATGGGAAAAACCACGGTGAGATGAAACTCACAAGTAACTATCTACAAAATAGGAACCAGACCGGTTAAGGTCATACAATGTTCTTTACCAGAACAGATCCTGTTAGGAATCCCAATCTCTGTTAGGAGATAAGTTCGATTAAAGACTACCTTGCTAGAGGATTTTAGATCCACAGATGTGAACCACCTTGTTAGAGGATTTACAAAAGGATTTTTGGGCCTACTCGGTTAAGGGCTTCAGACTTGTCGAAGATGTGAGTAATCAACAAGTGAGTGATCTAGCAAATAGCACAAATTGCTTGGTTAGATCCTTGATAGCTTGTTCCTAATGCATTCCAGCATTACTTCAGTCTTCAACACATTCACACTCTACCTTCTCTCACAGACCTGAACCTCTCTTCTATAATCACACTTACAAAAACTCATCAACCACCTTAAACCCTAGCAACAACCTAAAACCCTAGACATGATGTCCTTATAAAGGAATCTGATTTCATGTTGGTCCAATAGGTTTACAATACAATTTTCTAGGTTCAGTGTATCTAGACATATTTGGTAACATGACACAAAAAGCACCACCAGAGTGTCGGCTCCACCAAACAATCGGTGGATGGTAACTCATCACAAAATGTCGGTTGGTAACTCATCACAGAGTATTACCGATTAATACAAAATACCGATTTAAGCAAAATAACGGTTTCCAGTTTGACAAAAGGAAGACTGGGATATATGAGTTGTGCTGCTTCGTTCCTTCGTACCACTTGAGATCCTCGAACCGCTTGGGGTCTTCATGCCGCTTGAGACCGGTAAACACTTTTTGCAAAACATTGATAGTCTAAAGACTATAATACATCATACCGGTTGAGCTTTAACTCATACATACAAAAAGTGATCTCAAGTCAAGTGTGTGTCCATCAATGACAATCACAACATCAATCATCAAAAATGCCAACATAAAAATGGACTGTTGTAGTTTAGGATGTAAAGTGTTGATTTTTTTGGATAGTTAGTGTCACCATGACCTAAGAGGAAAAAGAGGCTAGTTACTCATTCAATGGAAGCCTTTTTCCTTTAGAAAAAGAAAGGGGAAAGAGATGTTTTTTCTAAGAGGAGTTGACTAAGGAGGGGTGGAAAGAATTTAGCAACAAGCTATTGAAAGATGCAAATTTTGAGACAGTTGTGGAAATAAGCATATATTCATTAGGAAATACTGCAAGAACAAGGTTGGTAACAAGAACCGAGAATTATAATGAGTACATTCAACTTATGCTATGCTAGTTCATTGTAAAAAATGAACCTTATTATATTATTATATTTATGTGTAATTGTGATAATATGTTGTGATTCTATGCTTTCTATTAGGAATGTATAGGGTGTAAATTGTGTATGTTTGTTGTTGTAATGTGGGTTTTGGGGAATGTAGGAGTTTGTCCTCCAAGTTTGATTAGAGAACTCCTTGTGTGTGGTAGAGTGGGTAGAAGATCCTCATGGGGAATTTTTTTCTATAAGGGAGTATAAACTTATTTAATTATTTCAGATGGAGGTTTGATTATAGCAGTGGTACTATTATTACATTTGAAGGAGAGAATTTGATTATTGTTGTTGTGTTGTGTAAAGGGTAGTTGTGATATTGAAGGGTTGATGGGATGTATGGTTCTTAAGTAGTTGGGAAGAGCATTTGGAAGGTTGTGTTATTATGTCTTGCAATTAATTTCCCCATGAGTGGTATACGCACCCCCCCTATGTTGGGTATCCACAATACCTCCAATGTGTAGGGTTTCCCTAAGACTTGTGTAGGGTTATATGTACAATAAAATATGTATGTGCATTGTTGAATTGATGTTTTAGTGTAGTTTGTGTACATTTATGTGACGCCTATAGTCATGTGAATCTCCTCTATCTTGGGGTGGACTATTATAGCCCTAGGTTGGGTGGTCAAGCACCCACTAACTATCCCAAAATTTTGTATTTTTTCTTGTTGCAAGTTTTCTAGCTTTCTGGAAAGTTGTGGTAGAACTATTGAGTTAATAATAGAAGTTATGGGAGGCTATTTTATGTGCAATGTATGAAAAAATGAAAAGTCAAAGAAATATATAGAATGTAATCCTATTGCATGAACAAAATTTCTTATTCTTGTT
This sequence comes from Cryptomeria japonica, assembly GCF_030272615.1. Lineage (NCBI taxonomy): Eukaryota > Viridiplantae > Streptophyta > Pinopsida > Cupressales > Cupressaceae > Cryptomeria > Cryptomeria japonica. The sequence goes on along the minus strand of NC_081415.1, from coordinate 420,097,048 downwards.
TTGGTGTGTGCATCCACCTATAGGAAGACTTGTAATGTAACTTCAATGAGATCAATTAGTTAATCTTCCTTCAATTGAAAAGAGCAAATGCAATTTAGAATATAGAAGCATTAAATTCCTTTAGCTCTAGACTTTCTTATGAAAAGAGTACAATTTTTTTATTCTTATTGAATTTATGTATAGGTGAAATATAGACAAAAAAATAGAATATATATTTATATTTATCTGAAAAAATTGCATGTAACAAAACCTTGAGATACATGTTTAAAATATGTGCATTCATACCGAATTGTATGCATTTTAAATCAATATAGATTTAGTGTTCAATAAATAGTAGGGGATGGTAGAATATTTGCTCTAGATCCCACCATATTTCACCATCTCTCTAGCATCCCATGTTGCCAAGCATCAACACTAAGCCTCCATCATTGTTTCTCCCCTTCCTCATCCTTGGAAAAATGTTCTAGAAGTTGGAGTTTATTTTTAGGGTTGTCATGTAAAAAATAAATAAATACATGACATTAAATTCTTTTCAATTACCATCTACATATAAATGTTTAAAAGAAAAAGTGATTCATGTTAATTGTGCCTTTTAGGTAACATGCCCTATGTTAAATTATAATAGTTTAGGGGCTCATAAAGGATGAGTTATATGAAATTTTGGAATGTAATAGATCATATACACTACATGAATCACACAAAATAATATTCTTTAAAAGTTGCATTAAGATCTTTGTTTATTTTGGCAATAATATTATTGCCAATATACAAATAATAGTTAAGCAAGAGAGGCAATAATGCATAAGGATATAAATAATTAAATTTTAAGTAGTAAGTTGAGACTTGGATAGATGATGAGAACATGCCTCCTTGGCAAGCAAAATCATACTCCTATCTCATTGCATTACTTGGTGGGAACCCCAACTTGCATTGCGAATATAAAGGAGGATACAAAAATCTCAATGGTATACCTTTAAGTAGCATTGTATTCAACATAATAATAGATTTGATAAAGAGTTGGATGCCTAGCCTCTTGCATTTCATTTCTTTAGAGGTGATCAATATCATACTATATGATTATCATAATTCTTCTAAGTTTTGAATGTTTGGTATTAGTACAAACTTCTCCAATAATAATAATGAGCAAAATTTTCAAGTGACTTATAAGTTCAACATAGCTAAGAATGTCACCATGCACCTCATCCAACTTGATACCCTATTTATGTTCCTCCCATGCATTTTTTATTGAGCACACAAAACATGCATCACAATATTTAAAGGTAGAGAGCTTTCTTTTGCATAGAGAAAACAAAAATTAAGATCAAGTGTTGTTTTGTATCTGAGTTGGGGCATAATAAAGTTGCTATGAGATTGTGTCTCAACTGACAATTATCAGTCCACCAACCAATAGATATTGACACTCAGATTGGTGGTTATCTACCTCAATTGTATGGAGTCTAGCCCCGAGCTTGTGGTGGCCATAAAATATTAGCCACCAAATTTCTTTTAAAAAAAACTTTAAATATTAAAAATTAAAGCATATTGTAATTTTTAATTAAATATGTATTTGTTTGAACTCGTCACCGATCCACCACCATAACACCACCTAGGCATTACCAATGGGGCCACCTGAGGGCAAGCTCAAAGCTCCCAGTATAGCAAAATTGAGTATTTTTTCAAAAATGTATAACTTTCACCCAAGGAGTCAAATTTTAAACTTCTTATAGTCAACGCAAATCTCTCTTTGAGAACTATACAATTGTTAAGGTTGGGTTCCCTAATTTTTCCATTTTAATTAGTTTTAGGAGCCTAAAAGTTAGGCATTCTCTGATACATAATTTTGGTTGTAAATATTGCATACAGAATCATAGTTGCAATTTGAATAGGCATTGGAGAGAATATCTAGCAAAAAGTACAATGGATTATTTAGATTTTTAGTTTGTGGTGCAGAGAGAGTTGTGTACTTGTTTGATCATTTCTAAGTGCCTAAGATTTAGTATAATTGTGAGAGCATACAAATGATTAAATAGGTGAAACCTTGAGGAAGTACATGTTTTTATGTGATATTTATGATAGTACAAATTTTGATTATCAATTTTAGTTCTTGGTACATGTTTATAGGTTTTTTCAGGGTTTGGACTTGTATGGTGACATGTACTCATCTTGTCTTCTAGTTTGAGGACATGGATTAACATGTATGAAGACTTAGAGCCATGTATTGGATAAAGTTGAGTTTAGGTACAAATTTGGTGATGATTTTGTAGGTATATTTATTTATTAACATGACATGATTAGGTTTATGGTTTATTGGTGGTGGTTTGGTTTGGTGTTAGGAGGTTGTTCTTTCTTGGTTACTTGTTTGGTTACTTGATTATGGCTACTCATTTGTAAACATGTTTGGTAAATCATATTTATGATTGATTTGGTGTTTGAGTCTTATTATTTATAGTATTTTCTTATTTGAAGTACCGATTTGCAAGCTACTAATGTAATGATGAGTTTGCATGTTTTACTATTTGAAATTTAAGAGTTATGCAATGATTGGGTGTATGTGCAACTCATTTATTGCAATGGGATGACTTAGATGTGGATTGTCTATATCCACAAAAATGATTCTATATTGATGCATAATTTTTTAGTTGGCCTTGTTTGTGCTCATGTATGCATTGGGATGAGAAGATGGATGATTAGAGTACCAAGATTGTTAGCAGTTGGGATTTGTAGTATGTGATTTGATCATGATGTCATGGATAGCTTGGATCCATGGTTTTATGATTGATATTTTGATGGTGATGGTTTGGAAATGTAGGATTGATTCTTGATGTTTTAATGGTGTTTTTATCTTCTTAGCTTGGATATATTGGTCCTTCTTGTTCTTTAGAGTTGTTGGGATTGCAACTAAGTGTTTGTGGATCATGGGTGATATTCATTTAGGAGATGGTTATCATGATGTCAATTTTAGCTCAATATTATGGTTTAATGGGAGATTTGGCAGTGATTTAGATTCATTGTTAGTAATGGATTATCGTCTTTAGTGTTTGTGGATGTCTTGGAGGAGCTCTTAAACTCTATTGTTGTAGTGGGAGTTCTTTCACATTTGCAAGTTCATTGTTTGGAGATGGTTACCTTCATGTGATTGGAGATGTTGATACTTGGTTTTGTGTCTTTCTTTACTTGTGATCCTAGGTTTGAGTATTGGCATGATACAAGTTCTCTTGAGACTGGGATGTGTACATTTGTGCATGTGAACTCCTAAGAGGAGATGGTTAGATCAAGACATCATGATTATGTTCTTGATTCACAATTGGAGCTTTTACAATGATCTTGTTGTTTATCTTCGTATTGGGTACATTAGTCATGTTATTGGGAGCTTCGTGGGAGTGTTGTGTTACATTTGGAGGTCAACATAGATTGATCAATTTTAAGCACTCGTGGATACTTGGAGGCTTAGGTGAGGTTGGAGTTCTCTTAGGATTAAATACATTTGTTGAGTCAAGTACTCTTTGATGATATTTCAATAGGAAGACCAAGGAGACTTTACCTCAATATGGATCTGAGAGGAGATAAATCTTAGAGTGATTCATGATGACTTGGCTTTCTTGGAGGAGCATACTCATTCACCACTCTTGGTCTACTTGGTACTTCATCATTTGAAAAGGTATTTGCCCATTCTTGTTTTAGATGTGTTATGCTTTATGCTTTCTCTTCTCATAGATATGGATCTTGAGCCATGAATTGTTAGTTTTGGAGGATTCATTTTGAGGGATGTTTAGCATGGTTATATCCTTCTACATATGACTTATATTATGATGTTCACGAGTATTATAAAATATGGTTATTGGAATAATTTCCTTTTTGGGTGATGGATATTTTGGGTTTGACTTTCCTTGGTTAGAAAGGCTTACATCCATATTAGTATTATATCATACATATGTCTCATTTGATCTATGAGATTGAATGGTTGGGTGTTGTTAAGGATTTTCATTTGGAGTTGTAAGGAGATCATACTTGACACAATGTAGCACTTTGAGGTGTTGGTAGAAGGACACACTATGATTTAAAGGTTTTCTCTCTTCTTTCTATGGCTTCTTTCTAGAGGTTCATATTCATATGATTTGGGAGAGTCTCGATGACATGTTGTGAGAGATTATGCAGTTGTTTGTGTTGCATGTGTGGATCATTATATTTGTTATTGGTACTACATTGTTTTGATCATTTGCCACACCTTGATATGAGTGTTGATTGGTAGACTTGATATGCCTTGACCTAGTTTTCACATTTGATATTACCCATGCAGTGGGAGTTCTTGTGTATGTACTTCATTAATAGGTTTATACAGGGAGGTTTTGATTGCAATTTATGGGTTGGACACATTGTTGGCATAGTTTACCTATGTTATTGATACCTTCTATGTATGGATATTTGATTTGTTGGCATGTGTTGTGGATGCTATTTTGATCATGTGGGTTTTTTACCTTTGACAACAACTTGGAACCTTTGTTATCACTTGGATTTGATGCTTGTGTTCTTTGGATTGGTGCATCTTTGCCTCGGCATGTTCCTTTTCTTCCATAAGTGGCATGTTGGACGGTGAGAGGATTTCTTGCTTAATATGGTGGTCACTTTGGTTTTATTGTAGGTATTTTAATGGATCATCAGAGCATGTTGGAGATTCATGTGGTTTCATGTATGGCTATGATTATGTATTTCATTGATTGACCCTTATGAAATGTATACAACAAGTGGGAGAATGTTGAGATTAGGTGTTGTATTATAATGTTGTAAATTAAATAATCATTTTGTTGTGGTGTATATGAGAGATGTGTTTAGCGGTAGCCACACTAGGTAATTATTTGAGGCCATGTGTAAAATTGCATGTAACATTGGGTTATTTATTTTATGTGTGTGAGACATACAATAATTAAATATTATTTTGGGAAAATATATTTAATATTGTGTGAACTTAGCACCCAAAATTTAATAAGGGGTCAATGGTTTTTTGTTCTCATGGTTTTGAGGCACGTGGTTTTATCTTACCAATTGGTTGTATTAGTGTGAGTTTGAGTCTATATAATCAAGCATATATTTAGTGATTAAGATTGATTGGGTTAGTGGGTTGTATTAATATTGAGTCTTCTTTTGAGGAGTGCATATGTAAAACATGGCATGGGATGTGTGAATTCATGTTGGACACATGGAGAATGCATTGGAGAGGCTTGTTGTTTCAAAAGTGTTATTTGTAACTCTAAAGTGCATGTATTTATTTTGTTGCTAAATAATAGATGGAGTATGGATGCTTTTGGAGGCTAGTTTTTTTTAGGGTATATCTTGTGTTATTTTATGGATTGTCTTATCTGATCTATGCATTTTTTTAATTATATAATCTTGTATGCATTCTTTTCTCTCACGGGCTTATGTAGGAAATTGATTAAATGTATTAGGTATTATGCATGACTTTCTGACATTGTCCTTGTTGTGTTTGATGTGTTTTTAACTTATGCAACCATATCTTAGTACAAAGGGGTGGGCCTAAGGGCTCCATATGGTTGGGTGGTGTTGACGCACAATAAGGATTTACAAATCCTTCAAATGAGCTTAGGATTGTGTAAAAAAAGAGTATCATCTTCTATTGTTGTAATATCACTTCTATACAATTTGATGAAAATATATAAATTGGGACATTGAATCTCCATATGTAAAGTTGTTATTAATTTGATCTAATTTGAGTTTTTATAATATTTCAACGTAAGTGGTGAGGTTTCTAACTTTACTTTTGGTACATCTTGATATTGGTATCAAATGTTTGTAGCATTTTAAGTCATTTTTCTCATATTTTGTTGTGGTAAAATATGATTAAAGAGCCCAATTTCATATTCTTGTTGAGTGAACATGAAAATTAATGTGGATGAATACATGTTAAGTAAAATTGATATAATTAAAATATGTATCTTGAATTTTCAAAATGATATCTCATAAGGTGTTTATTCTACTAGCTTGCCTATTGTTCTTATCACATATGTACCCATCCATGCAACTGAATAGATGCTTGTGGGCTTAGAGATTGATGTATTCTTGTAAATTTTCCACTTGCTCTACCACTACATTTAGGTGGTGCCTTGAGTTATTTATGAGTTTTGGGCACTCTTTTCTATTGAGAAACATCCCTTGTATTATGATGACTATCCTAGAGTGTGATGGGTGTGTTATTGAGTTTCTCTTAGTTGCATAACTCTCTTAGCATGTGATGATTTGATCTACATGTTGATCCACCTCCTAGTCAATGTGTGCTCTTGTCAAGTGTGAAAATTGTAATGTTGTGCAAGTAGGAACCTATACACATTTTGACTCCTAGAGCTTCTCTGTCTAATTTTGGGTTTGTACTTTGATCGAGGAACTAAATTTTTATGCAAGAAAACCCTTGAAAAAATCCACACTTTTGATATGAGAGTTTTGTTTTGGTTAAAAAATTCAGTAGGCATATAACACTATTGAAAGACTACAATAGAAGAGCACCAGAGTCCTTGAGGCATGTTTAAGTCATGGAGGTGTTTTGTTGTCCTATTGCATACATAGTCCTAATCTATCAAACAACAAAAACTTCATGCACTTTGCGGAATAATATTTAAGAGGAACTATCCCCCTTAGTCCGCTTAGTCTTTCTAGTATCTCACTTTGGGGGAATATATCATATTTTATTATATATCTTCTATTTTATGTTGGGATGTGTGCCTTAGCATAAAATCAACTATTTGGTGGTTTGACTAGTTGAGGCCTTTTACCTATCAATGGACCTACTTGTTTTGATTAAGTAAAAATGGGTTTTTGAAAGGAACCCAAACCTTATTACATTTCAGGAGAAAGATAAAGCATTAAAGTGGAAGAAAACTGTGTCTGGTCACCCTAACAAAAAACAATTCCCAAACAAAACAAAAAGGGAACTCAAAAAACAGAAAGCCGCACAAAGACAGCTAAAGGATAGCAAAAGGACAACACAAAGACTAAGACTAAGACTAAGACAGTTAAATATTTTTGATACTATCTTTTGCATGAACCGCCATCTGCTTCATGTTGTCCACAAAGTTCTTCAATTCATCTAGCTCTCGTCCCTTGATATCACCCTGATTCCTGGTGTTGGCCGTAGTTCTCTTCTCATGACCCTTTTTCTCCATCTGGTCCTTTTCGCCCTCCTTGTCTTTAATGTTATCAAATCTGTTAATCAGAATATTCATATTATCCACAAAGGCCTTAAGAATCTGGAAATTATGTTCGGAAATCCTCTTCACAGTTAATTCCATCTTGTCGACTCTATTGATCAAGTTGCTCATGGTAGTTTCCAGCCCGTTCGCCTCTCTATTCCCTTCCATTTCCTTAACCTTCTTTTTAGTTTCAAGAATTTTACCGACCATGGCCTCAATAGCTTCAGCATTGTTGATAGCAACCACTAATTCTTTAACATTTTCAGAAAGAGGCTTCTTGCCTATCGTAGCATTTTTTATAACATTAATGTCATTCTTCAGGTTGTTGATATCTTTCACAATTTTGCTGATAGTTTCACAAAATCCCTTAATACTATCATTATCCCCATGAAAATCGCTAGGATTTCCCATTTTATTCTCTTGGCCCTCATTCTGCAATCCTTGAGTACTCATGTCCTCACCACGATCCACATCCAGAATCTCATCCTCCTCCTTACCCTTCATATTGTCATTTTTTTCCTCCTCTACATCCTCACTAGAAGCTATCAATATCTACTTTTTTACCTTGTTAGCCCCCCTACGAGTATTCTTGTTCCTCTGGGTTTGTTTTCCCATTCCCTTTCCTTTCTTACTTTTGATGAATTTCTCCTCAAAGGACTCATCCTCGGAGTCCGAGAGGTCAGAATCAACAACAATCCTCTTTCTTTTCCCCTTAGTCCTCCCTTTTTTGCTGAGATCCTCCAGCTCCCCTTCAGTTTCAAAGTCAAAGTTGAAAACACTATACTCACTTTCTGTGTCATCATCCCTAAAATTTTTGCCTCTAATGGGTTTCTCAATGGATTTCCCTTTCAACAATTTGTAAACTAAAACCATAAGACCCTGATGAAGATCATGGTCACCTTGAGGGTCTTTCTGCATTTCTTTGATGGTATGATCCATAGAACAAGCTAAATAATAGGGCAAGCTTACATTTTCACCATGGCGGAAGTGGTTGAGCAGCACGAAATGGAGCCCGTAAGCCCTCGTAAATCTTCCATCCAGAGTAATGTAGGTTATGGTAGTAAACAACACGAACCTCCATGGCCTACAGATACGCTTGGGGGAGTTATCCACCTTCACCAATTTCTTCTTTTCACCATTCGTGATAGGAAATCTATCTTCCGCCTTATCAGAAACATTTCGGTCTCTATAGAACTTAATACCATATTTCACCATCCCCGTAGCTTCTGCAATGATATCTTCATCCACCATCATCATTTGGGTGCCAACCAGGACCTTGCCATTCTTCCAATTCTTTATGAAATTCTTGGTAATTGGTGGGTCTTTACCATAGAGCCTCTCCATGAAAACACTTAAGCCACCCTCTTGACGAATCTCCCAAACCTCTTTGTTCTTCTTCCAATCCAAACAAGAAGTTGGTTCAAACCTCTTTTTGTTTCCTCCCATATTTCCCTCAAAATCACTAGAATTCCTAATCTCGACTCTGATATTTCCTCTCTGGTTTCTATTATTGCTCTGAAAAACAACCTAGAATCTGTGCCCTGTTAATATGATATGACTATTAAATAAATACTCAACACCTCCGCTATGAACATTCATCGAAAAAAGGGGTAAAGGCATTGAGAATTATGATTAATGATGCCACGTTGCTTCATCTGGATACGGTTTAGTTCAAACAAGGATTTCGCCTCACAGGCAAGATTACTCTCACCATAAATAGTAATGATTTTCTCAGATTGGCAAGCCAAGTTGGCAGCCCAGTCAGCACACGTGTTAGCTTCCCTGTAAACATGTGTGAAAACACACATATCGAAGGTTTCAATAATTTCCTTCATCGTTTTGATTGCATTGTTTATAGACCAAGAGGGTGGGAACACCTTGTTCAAACAATTTATAATATTCAAAGAGTCACCTTCACACCATACTCTGGTACAATTGGCTTCCTTAACTAGAACCATCCCATGATAAGCAGCAATAGCCTCAGCAACATGATTAGTTTGACACACAATAGGAATACATTTAATGGTTTTGCATTTTCCCCATTCATCCCTTAAAACCACACTACACCCCACATTGCCAGGGTTACCATTTGAAGCGTCGTCGAAGTTAATTTTCATCCAGCCATGAGGAGGGCTTTCCCATTTCACATCTTCTCTAGGATTAGCCTAAAAGATGTCACTTACCTTTAATCTCCAATTCTTGAAAATAATATAATCATCCTGATCTTTGGGGTTGGCTATTCCACCTATGATGTTGATATTCTCCACCATATTTCGTTTGATTTTCTCAAAAATTATTTGAGCTTTAGATGCCTTATCTCTGAACACTCTTTCATTTCTCTATTTCCATATTCCCTAGCAAATATGAGGTAAATCCAATCTCCATAATAGAATTATAGACTTATTCCTTGAGGGGTGATGCCATGAATTAAAAACATCTTGGACATATTCTGGAAAGACCCAACTAATATTGAAGTAATCCAGACATCTAGCCCAGATGTCAACAGAGAAGGGACAATGGAAGAACAAGTGGTTAATGGTTTCCTCATTCTGCATACAAAGAAGACAAACACTAGGCATACAGAATTCTCTAGTTTTGATATTATCAATAGTCAAAATTTTATTTTGAAGGACAGTCCAGAAAAAATATTAATTTTGAGAATTAGGCCTTTCACCCAAGCCTTAGCCCGGCAAGGACTCTCTAGATTAGAAAATTGTTGATTATAGAGAGAGGTAACATAAAATTTACCATTTGCAGTAAGTTTCCAGATTAGCTGGTCATCATCATCCACCACCACCATGGAATTCATAATTTTGTTCAGATTACCAAGGGAGGGATCAACTGGGGATAATTTCTTCCACTGTCCATCATTCCAGTTGTCACCCACCATAGTACCATATTTTTCCTTACACTAATCCTGAAACTTGCCCCAATCAGGACTATCACTCAACAGGGATTCAAACAACCAAGAATCTTCCTAGAATTTAATGAGATTACCTTTCCCCACCTTCCATTTCACACCTTTAGCAATTAGATCTCTAGTTCTTGTAACATTTTTTCAGATGTTAGAACCAATCAAGATATCTTCAGCACTGAGGAAACTTTGAAGGGTAGGGAATTATCTTTTATACTTATTGTCCCATATCAATTTTCATTCTCCCTCAGTGTTATAACCTCTCCATATCTACTTAGCCATGAGAAACTCATTCATGTCTATGATTCTTCTAAGACCTAGACCTCCCTTTCTTATAGGTTTACAAACCTTATCCCACGCAATCAGATTCATTCACTTCTTTTCCTCAAACCCTATCCACTAAAAAGTTATTTGAATTTTTTCAATATCCTCCGCAAACTTGGTTGGGATTCTAAAAAGGTTGATGGCATAAAGAGGAATACTTTGAAGAGTAGATTTCAAAAGCTGGACCTTACCAACTTGGCTGAGCAGAGAGCCTTTCCATCCAGCTAACTTCCTATGAAATTTATCCACAAGAGCACCCTAGAAAGTATCAAGTGGAACTTGACATAAAGGGAGCCCAAGATAGGAAGCAGGAAGATTCCCCAATTGGCATCCCAAAATGTTACTAATCTTTATATGTCTTCTTTTTGGAGTATTTATGAAATAGACAAAAAATTTAGACTAATTTATCAATTGACCAGTAGCTATCCCATAACTGTCCAAAGCTTTCTTTAAGCTCTTAGAATCTTTCACTGAAGAATTCCCCATAATGATAGAGTCATCCACAAATTGCTGATGGGAGAAAACTTGGTCTGTCGATGAAGGTTTCAGCCCACAAAACTCTCCCTTCTCAACAAGTTTACCAATAAATCTTCCCAAACATTCTGCCATGATAATGAAAAGAATCGGGGATAGAGGATCCCCCTGTCTGAGACCCCTTGAGGATTTGAAAAAGGGGGAAGGAGACCCATTGATCAAAACAAAAAAAGAAGCAGAGGACACCAATTGCATAATAAGACATATACTTCTAGAACAGAAACTAAAAGCAGAAAGAACATCCATCATAAATCCCCAGTCAACTCTATCATAGGCTTTAGATAAGTCAAGCTTCAAAAGGAAGCCTTCTTTTTTAGCACTAGAGAGAGAGTGAATGTTTTCATAGACCGTGATTATCGAATCCAAAATTTGTCTCCCTGGGACAAAGCCACTTTGCTGGGGAGAAATGATAGAGGGGAGCAGAGTCAAGATTCTGGAGGTCAAAACCTTTGAGATGATCTTATACAAAGAATTGCATAGGCTGATAGGTCTAACAAGATCCATGGAATCAACACCCATCTTTTGGGGAATAAGAGCAATGAAAGTACCATTCAGTTCTTTCAAAATTCTTCTCACACCAAAGAATTCTTTCAAAGCACTGGAAACATCACCTCCAACAATATGCCAATACATTTGAAAAAAGAACATAGGGAAACCATCCGGGCCTGGGGCCTTGTTACCTTCAAAGGAGATGGCAGCTTTCAGAATCTCATCATTGGATGGTATAGCAGTAAGATAGTAATTTTGATCTACATCCAAGATAGAGGGGATACAGTTTGTAAGGTCCTTTTGAGCCTGAAGGTCCAAGTTCTGATCCTTAGTCAACAGGTTGGTGAAGAACTCCAAGGTTGTCTTCCTCATAGAATCTTCATCTTCAATAGTTCTACCATTGACTTTAAGCTGAGATATCGTATTAATGGCCTTGTGTTTCAAAGTGGACATATGAAAGTATTTGGTGTTTCTATCCCCTTCCTTCAACCAAATATTTCTCAACCTTTGTTTCTATAATATTTCTTCTTTAGCTATAACGTCATGATATTTCATGAGAATCTCATCTTCAACCTCTCTAGAGACCTTGGTGTAGCCATTATTTTGAATCTCATCCTGGATATCTTTTAGATCTAAAAGAATGGTAGCTTTGGAAACAAAGATGCTCCCAAAGGACTCCTTGTTCCATCTTTTAACATTATCTTTCACAAACTTCAACTTTTTGACCACCTTATACATAGCATTTCCTTCAATTCTAACCTGCCACCATTCCTTGATTTTGCTTTCCATATCTGGGTGTTTTGTCCACATTCTCTCAAATCTATAAGGGAAGTGTCTTCTTCCCCTCTTGGCATCAGCCGTAAAGGATATAGGATAATGATTCGACCCGGCCCTAATATGATCTGATAAAGAACAAAAATGAGAATTAAACCAATCCAGAGAGATTAAAGCTCTGTCGAGCCTGACCTGAATTAAGTCTTCACCACTCCTTCTATTGGTCCAGGTATATTTAACCCCTTGCAAATCCAGATCATGGAGAGCATGATTAATGATGAACTCCATCAAATCCAATCTGTTGTCCAGATTGGTTTGGCTCCCTCCCTTTTTTCATTTTCCCTCAAAGGGGTATTGAAATCCCCCATAATAATCCAGCTATCTTCAGCAAACTTACTTCTGAACGAGGATAAGATTTTCCAGAAATCACTTCTACCAGTCTTGGTGTTAGAGGCATACACATTAGTCAAGACCCATGAAGTACCCTCTTTCAAATGCTTAAATCTAATGCAAGCCAAGTTGTTATCTTGAATCAACACTTCTCCTTTTACATTATTTTTATTCCAAAAATTAGCAATACCCCCAGATGCCCCTTCTGAACTACCACCACTAACTCCTTCATTACTAAACATATTCAAATATTCAACCTTATCCTTAGGCATTTTGGTTTCCTGAATCAAAAAAATATCCGAGTTTTTGTCTCTAATCATACTTTTTATTAAATCATGTTTGTGAGGATTATTTAATCCTCGAATATTCCAGGAGATAATCTTCATGACTTTTTAGAAATACCTGCCTCAAAGATGGTTCTTTGAGTCCCGTCTGCTAAATAGTTGTTGGTTTCCATGGTCCTCTTCTTTGCATTTGAATATCTTCCAGGTGATGCATGCTGAACTCCCACATCCCCTAGTCTGCTTCTGGTATTTCTGGTATTATTGTTATTGCTATTATTATTATTTATTTTTTTGTTCTTGTTCTTTCTCTTATCCTCCATTACTTCTTCTTCCTCCTGCTTTGTCCCACTCTTTCCCATAGCCTTTTTTATATCTTCTTCATTTCCCCATCTTGGTTCATTTTCCTCCAGGAAAATCAACTTGCCCTGGGCCGGAGAGGCTAATGATATCTCTGAGAGCCCTTGCTCAAAGATATTGTCAGGTTGAGCATCTTGTATCCAGCTTGCTCCATTTTATGACTCAGAAGATTTTCCTACTAAGTTAAAATTGTCTCACTCTTCCTTGTTGTCTTTGGATTGACTATCTCCCTTATCCATTTGACTACTATCTTGTTTCTCACTCTGACCTAAATTTTCTTCTATCATATCCTTTTGATTATTTTGACTGTTGACTTGTGACTTTCTTTCTCCATCGTTAGAATCCTTTCCACTGTTCCCTTGCTCATTTTCCTGCCGGGAGATCTTATCTTACTCTCCTTTCTTCATTTCATTTTCTGATTCCCTGACTAATACCTCCTCGATCCTTCCGACTTGGGACTGATTCTCCTGATCTGAACCATCAGATGAAGAGACTTTCAAAAAAATATCAATCTTGGTATTTGGATTCTTTTCCACCTTTTTCCAAACTTCAGTTTGGGTTTGAGTTTTGGCCACATTGCTTGGGCATTTTTTAGCCCAGTGCCCTACTCTCTTACAGTGGGCCTACTTGTTACATAGACCTATTCCTTACTATTTGAATGTTTATTTGTGTCATCTTAGAATGGGTATGAAGTCGATGTCACTATAATTCTACTCCTTGTTTTTGTGAGAGAATCAAACAATGGACTAGTGTTTGATCTTTGTTGTGGAGGAAGCTTCATCATCATGAATCATTATCGTGGTGATTTGTTCTACTCTGTATGAAATGTTCTTGTTCTTCTTGTATCACCATGCTTGGTGCATTGGTGATGATGTCATGTGTATTGTTGTGCTATGTCACAACACCTTGTCTGTGAAAATGACATGTCACACTTGCAATACAAAAATTAGTTCATTTGATTTTTTTCTATTAATGTCTTCGATGAAAGCTTGAAGCATTACAAAAGTTGCCCCTACCAACAAAAGTACTATGAAACTTCTTACTAAGCTTCACATCATTATAACCATTATTCTTAATTTTTAAGATAATGAACCTCACAAAAAACCCTAAAGAATCTCACTTTCAAAAAAACCATCTTCATCCAAAATAAATTTAATTAATAATAAAAATAATTTAATTATATAAACTTCCAACCAAATAATTCAAACAAACTCCAATCAACATTCATTAAATTTCACGTCATTATTAAGCTTCATACTATTATCAAATTTCATACAATTCTAATTGTCATCCCTAATTGTTAGGATAATAAACCTTAAAGAATCTCATTTTCAATAAACCATCTTCATCTAAATTATTAATAATTAAATTATACAAACTTCCAACCATACAATCAAATCAACTCCAACCAACAATTTTCTCTCTTTAACCAAAGCTTAAGAAAATCAATTTCTCTCATGTCTTTTATTTAAGAATAATATACAACCAAATGATATTATCTTACACATGTTTTATTTTATTTTTTTAAAAAGATAAGATTATAGGCCCTGACAACTAATGCATACATGCATCAAGAAACAATGAATTTTTTCAACCTTGAATTATAGGATCTAACTCTTTGCCTCTTCTTATCAAAACAGAAATGTGTTCAAGACTGCTCTAGTTGTCTGAAAGACTTTAAGTTTACATGTTACATAAAGCTTGTTCAAGAGCATTCATCAGGTCATCTATGCTCTGTGTGCCTTCAATACGCTGGAAAAACATATAAACAAATTAAGCCAACCACCTATTTCCACAATCCAAAAAGCATAAAAGAGTAAAGACAAAATGTAGTTTCACACAATCCTAAGATTATATATGAGGTTGAGAGAATTTCTTACTTCAATAGTTATATAGTACACCATTTTTCCTCCACTTGTGGCCATTGTTGATTGCAGAACATCTACTCTGCAGTTATCAAGAACTTTGTGAGCTTGGAGGACCAATCCTGATCTCCAGGGACAAAGAATTTTAATGACAGCTTGTCTGCCAAAGCTCTGAACTTCAATCTCAGATGAGTGCCCATCCTGAAAAATGGCAATCAAAGGTGAAACTTAATAAAAGTTGAACAATCTCAATTCATCTAAGTGATGTGATTTGAACTTCTAGATTTAACTGTATATTTTTTTGAACATCAACGTTTTGAATCATTCTCTATGATTTATCATCATTTGTTTCTCTAGCTCTTTATTCTGATTATGAATCATACAATATGATTCAAAATGTTAATATAAAAAAGAAATATATATTTGAAACCAGAAATTCAAATCACGTTCTATAGACTGTAGAAACCTAATGTCTACAATCTTCCTTACAAAAGATGTGACAGAGTAAATTATGTCCATAATGATAAGCTAATTAAATGACTTAGCATGATACTACCAAAAAAAAATTGAATGGTTTTGGAAGTAGTCTTCTGTAAGACAGGATTGCACATTGGTTATATCCGATGGATGTCATGGGAAAGCTGCTATCTTTGTTTTAAGTGAAGTCAGATGCTAGTTTTTTCTTCATTTACTGTAAATGTTGTTTAAAGTATTGCAGCATTGGGTTTTTATATTAATTCAGATAGGCCGAAACCTTTTCAGCTGAGAATCAAGGATTGGGGTATTCATTCTGCCAAAGTTGGTTAGGACATGGTCTCAGCCTCATTTCTTATACTGCACTCAGCAAGACTTAATCCGACTCTTTCCAAAGCATTCAATTTCAACAATAGACCAAAAGTCCATTGATGAACATTAGATTTTTGATATTATAAACAGACATAATCCTTGATGGACTCTTTCCCAACCATTCAACTTCGACAACAGATTAAAGATCCATTGACGAACATTAGATTTTTTATATTATAAACAGACATAATCTCTGATGAACTTTTTCCAAACTATTCAACTTCACAACAGACCAAAGACCCATTACCAAGCATTAGATTTTTGATATTATAAACAAGCTGAAGAATAAACCAGTCATGTTCTAGTAATACTACAGAATCTTAGTAGCTGAGCAAGTAGGGAAAGGAGTGTTTATAGCAATATGAACAATCCCAAGGAACCAAAATTGATATGTTACACTTCAAGCATTATAAATAAATTTAACAATAAGAAAAAGAAATGAAGACCCAATAAGAGGTTAGATAAGACCTAACCAATCTGGTTGATGTTAGTAGGGGATGTCAAGTCCTACACCAGGGAGTGATAAAGCTCACCCCCCTGACAGAAGCTGTCATGGTTTTTTCAGCCTGAAAATATAAACTCAAATCTTACAATCTAAGTTCTTACCCTGTTGCGTTCACCAAAATGCCTGGAAAATGTCCCAATATCTTGATTAGACTCTTTTTTATTTTCCATTGATCTGTTCAGTCTGGAACTTTCAACTTTTCCTGCAAATCCACCAAGGCGGGCTGTAGAAGAAAAGCTTTTAGTCCTACTGAGCTTGCCTTCTTTTTCCTTGATGGTTTTGAGAGCCTGAAGACCCTTGACCTTCTTCTCCAGTTCTAACAAATGTTTGATGGACTCTGTGACTATAGATGCCTTATCTTTCTGAAATCACAAACAACAGCCAAATTCAGTAAATTCTCTCCTAAAAAAGTTGACATCATCATATTTTTTGACCTCCCAGCTTAAAACCCTTTGCCATGAATTTTGTGTCAAAAACTTTTATTCTCACCTTTGACAACTTCGGAATAATGGACCTCAACACAGAAAACTTCTCATTCATCTCTTCCCTTCTCTGTCTCTCTGCAAGAATGTGAGTCTCTCTTTGAACTGGATTTCTCTGAGGGCACTTCCTCTTGTAAGATTTACACTGAGATATCCCTTTTTCCTGCTCCTGAGCATATTCATTCAACTGATATATGTCACCAGAAAAACTATCAGACAAAACAGAACTTAAGGAGTTATAATGTCTTAACTTGAGAGACCCTGCAACATTTGATTCAATGGGCTGCATAACATTACATATTTGACTGGCTTGAAAATGTGAAGCATAATCCAAATCTGTAAACTCTCTCATCTGCTCTCCATGGTCAGATTGTAGAAAAGGAATTTCAGACCAATCTGGAATACCCTTCTGTGGATTAAAAGCAGAGTTATGGATTCTGTTCAACATGGGTAGATTCATCTCTGAGGGCTCCATTAAGATGTTTTCTCCATTGGACAAACAAGGTATCTGAATATCTTCCATCTCCAAAAACCCATTGGGATACTGATCAAACCCATCTCCCCAACCATGATCCATTTTCCTTACAGTTCTGACTTCCCAATCCCTTCACCTTCTTCACCAAACTGTTAATAAATTCATCTAAGATTGCTTAGTCAAGCTGATGAATAACACTCTGCCTCATCAATAGCTAGGGATTTTAACATACACAATTATCTGTTACGGTAATGTAAGCATCTAAGTCTGTGTGGACTAAAACAGTAATATGTGACAAGTGCTAAATCGTCCATAATTAACAGTTCGAACTCCAATTAGAGAATACTATAGAAAAGCAACAGAAATCAGCAAACAAGTTGGAAATTTTGTCACTGGTGTAATATCCAAAATTAGCAGAAGAGAAAATATCTAGGGAAGAATCTATGAACATTGTTAATCTATGAAATGAATCCCGAGAATGATTTGAGGATCTATCTCCAAAGATATGTCCTTAAGCTATTTAATGCACACTATTCTCAACTCTTTCTTGTTCATCTTGTTACAAGTCTGAAACAATCCAAAAGGCAAGTTGATGGGAAGGCCTCATGTAAGTCCACTTG
This sequence comes from Cryptomeria japonica, assembly GCF_030272615.1. Taxonomy (NCBI): domain Eukaryota; kingdom Viridiplantae; phylum Streptophyta; class Pinopsida; order Cupressales; family Cupressaceae; genus Cryptomeria; species Cryptomeria japonica. The sequence goes on along the minus strand of NC_081415.1, from coordinate 420,078,993 downwards.
CTTCTTCACTCAACGCAATTTGTAAGACTAGTGGATGAACAGATTTCGAGCCACCATAAATCTTGTAAACATAAAATAATCTTACGATCATTAATCATAAATTTAATGATTTCGGATCGAAAAATAATAAATATTGAAATTAATATTTATTTAAATATATTAAATTTTAAATTTAGATTTATTTTATTTTATTTTATTTTTAATTTATGGATAAAGGCAGAGTCAAAATATTAAGTATTAAAGAGAAAATTCCAGAATACAAAACTATTAACGTGAGTTGATCTTTCTGGTCCTTCCTTGAGACTGAAATTCAAGAAAAGGATTAAATCCTGATAGGAAATATCTATCCTCCCTCAAAATTTCAATACAGTTTGTCTTAAACATAACAGAACTAACACATCTACTACCATCCTCTCATATTTATGCAAAAATTTTAAAACTAGGCAGAAGTTCGAATAAAAAAACAATCAAAAAACACATCTTTCTTTATCCACACACAAAATCAATCCCTTGAAGCACATCCCCGACCTCTGTGACAACCATGGCCACCCACTCAACCCATGCCTCGACCATGTCCGCACTCGCGACCACCCTCATTATCATTTTGCGAGCCTGTTGGTTCTTCTCCACTTGGGTGGGGAGAATCATTGTCTTATGTGGCAATAAGAAATCCATTCAATATGGCAAAGTCTTTGAACACAATCTCCTTATTTGGGTCTTGAGATTTGTCTGATAATACTCTCCATTTTAGATAATCAACCCCCACGGCAGCAATTTGATTGTGCCTCATTAGGGCTAGCCCCCTAAGGTCGAGTAGAAAGGGATAGTAAGTAATTGTGTCACTAGGTTCATTAAGTGCATCAAGATCCCCAAGCCTCGGACTTCCTGAGCCATGTAGGGCATATTTCATGATCTTATCTAATCCCCCTAGCAATTCAAGGTCAAATAATTCAGACACAAGCACTCTGGTCTCGGCTTTGGAAACACCTTTGTCAAGAAGAGAAGCCACAAATCTTGAGGAAATCTGCATGTTGTCCCTATAATACTCCCTTCTCTCCAAATGTCCTTGTCCAAGAATCATTTTTGCAACTACTATGACCAAAGGGTTTATGGTGCAGAAGATACGCTTTAATCTCAAGTCAATGATTTCTACACTGGCAGTTGGGGCTTGTCAAAGATATTGGAGTATCCACTCCAAAACATGCAACCGGGTCTAGAAATTCTCTAATGATGAACCTTAAATTTAGATTTTGAATGTCACAAAGTTAAATATATTGAATTGATTTGGCATGCAATTAGAATTTTGGTGTAATTATATTTTTGCCTAAGATCGCCTATACATTTGGAAGACTCTCTCAAACCTATATAATAAGAGGTAAAACAAGGAGAAAGAAAGATGGAGGGAAGAGAAATGAGTTTGTCTATTAGGAAAAAAAGTCATTAGTTGTTGAGCATCTCCTGCAAATATCTAAAATTGTTTGTGCAATAATTTGTCTAGACACAATTTGAATGCAAAAAAGATGCAATCTCTTATTTTAAGGAGTAACCGCCATAAGATATACATACATATTACAATGCAATATTTAGAGAAATGAACAAAACATATATTAATAGTTGAAAGGGGAGGCAACCAACATATTACATGCATTGTAAGACCCAACTTGATCAATAATTGAAAAAATCAATACAAACATAACCATGCATATAAAAAAAGTTATTTTTAAGACAATAAAAAAAATCCATTTGTTCATCTATGTGTTCATATATTACACAAGGTACAAATAACTATCAAATCTTAACTTTCAATTAAAATAAATTTTTTTATAGTGATGGAAATATGCACTCTATACTCAAATTGACACATGGTTCAACACCAAAAATAAGTCATGGGCATCAATAAGGACATGTTGTAGAAAGTAATTGATGGATCGTAAGACACAGTGATTTATTCTCTTATCCACCAAGAAGTGGATGGCACTCTCGCTACAAAATAATCTTCAAATGTTTTTAAGGTTACAAAGTTGTCATACTTGTACTATAGACTTGTACGACACTACAACACAAGAAGCATATGATGAGCTTATGAAGGCAACCCACTCATGTAGATTGTATTTTCTATTTCAGATTTCTCACATCCACTTGTGGTAGAATATGGTTATTTAGGAGAAGTTGATTGAGATTTATTAATGCAAAGGGGGTACTCCATTAAATTTGAAGAGATAAATTGAAAGATGTGGGAAATATGCCCTCTATTTATGACAAGGGATTTTTTTGGATGTTTGAGAGTTTACATTAGGTTACAATAAGCAGTTGTTCATAAAAAATTTGCACTATGTGATGAGAGCTATTTATGTCTCATTTTATGCCACATTTTAGCCATTTTCATATGCCTTCAATCATATTCTAATGTTCCATTTTCATATCATTCAATATCATTTTACCATAACATTGCATATGATTAAATATATATAAGTAGTATTTGATATCGTTTTGGGATAAAAATATGAAATTTAACTATTGATTGTCTTTGCTAATAAACATTGTTATTTTAAGCTTGGAAATATATTTTACAACATGTTGAAGGAAGAAGAAGAATGCAAACAATTTATCACCTTCTTCACATGAACCTTCATGTCAGCTTCTTCACAAAAATATAGGTTGTGCTTACTACTGTAGTTTCCTCTTCTACATGGCTGACTTCAATTTCCATAGTGACCAAGTTCACTATTTGATGTTAATTGTGCACCATTTTATTCAATAAAAATTTCATTTAGTTCTTTCTTCATGGCACTTATCGCATTTAATCTTAGACCATGTGAATTTATTTCATAGTAAGATCTATCCAAACCAATATTTTCACATCCATTGGCCACTTCAACACCACTATATCTTGTGTTATTTGGTATATGTAATCCCATTCAATGGAAAACATGCTTGCTAGTTGGACAAAACTAAAAATATTCTCATCTCTTATTTTTTCTCAATGTAGCGTTGTAGATTGTATCTGCATACAATTTCATCCGCACCTAGACCTCACCTCAGTACTTTGTCTGGTGATGCTCGATGCATGTTTTGATTCTTCTCACACCACCTCACAAACCTACAATTTCATCATCTTCCTTGCCTTCTTCCCAAATCTAAGTCCTAATTCACAAGAATAGGGCACTAGGTGCCCTGGTCGTAGCTCAAGACCAAACTGCCCAATGCCTTGATCCTCTTAATCAAGACCCAAGTCTGGTCCTCACAATGGTCACCTCAAGTGAGCAGGAAATTGGATCCCATATCGGACTACTCTATAAATTCAATTAATTTTTGGGCAATCAAGTATAAAAGGAGGTCTACCCCTCTCATTTGAAATCCTAAGAAATCTACTAAGTGAATTCAATATTCCAATTTCAAATCCAAGTGAGCAAGCAATTAGACATTCATCAATCATTGGAGAAGAAGTGAAGTCAAGTTCAAGCATTCAAGATAGCATCCATGATCAACCCTCTATGAATAAATTCTACAAAACATCCTAAAACCCTTGCATAAGGATTCAAGCAAGCTTCATTAAGGTATACATTTCAATTACAAGCATTTCATTTCGAATCCAACCTTTCCCTCTAAAGAAAAGCATATTGTTACAATTTTCTATTACAATAACTACTTCAATTTCAAGGTTAATTCCTAAATAAAGGTTTGACCCAAGGTAAACCCCTATCCAAAACCATTTTCCTCTCTTCCTCTATGTAAGAAGTTGACTCAAGAGTTGTACTCAAAAATTCTAATAGAGTTGACGATGATGAACAGGTTCAGCTTTCGATGGAGCAAAAATTGAAGGATTGGGGCGAATCTCTACTACCTGGTCCCACAAAATCAGCCAGAACTTTTGAGAGCGAATTATAATTCTCTTATTTATCCTATATGCCTATCTATGGCTTTGTTGGATATTTGCATCATTTTGGATTCATCAATTTACTTCAATTTCCCAAATACTTTCCCTAGATTTAGCTATACAATTTCAATTGCATTTTCAACTCAAACAAAAGGGGAATAAGGGTTCGATCAACATTCAATTCTCTTCCTAATAGGATTGAGGCTGGATCTATTGTGTTTATCCTCCTTTTAATGTATTGTATATGAAATTTACTTCATTTTCTAGTTTACAAAGCATAACTTATGAAACCCGAATTTTTCATCAACTACATTTTGGTGAACCCGACATCTTTCATGCTAGTTTATAATTCATTGTCTCATATCTGATTTATATGTACTTTAACATTAATTTTTACACTCATAAATCACATTTACAATTGAATTACATAAATAAGTGGTTAATTTCATAAAAATCCTAATCTATTATTCTAAAAATGACTTGTGGCTTGTATGATTTTTCAGTTATGTCTTCAAATCCGATTGTTATGACATGCTATGTTCAAATTTAGATGCATCTAATATCCACTATCATAATTCACATTGTTTAAATTGGTTAATCAATCATTTTTACAAAGAATTGCATTGCTTAATTGTAGTTTTCAATCTTTGCATTCAATTTTCCCTCATTTGTGCATTAGTTCTGTTACCATTAGTCCTACATACAATATTCCAGTGAGAATAAGTTGTAGACTTAAGGCTTCCCAAGGTTTAAACACTAAGGATATGGAGCATCAGTTGGATAACTCGTTCCATGTGAATGCCAGTGCTTCCTCTAATCCAACAACTGACAACACTTATCCCCATTCTCCTCATACTTCTCATGATGTGGATGAATCACTAACTTGGGTTACTATTGACCAATTGGAGAAGATTGATAATGAATTTGAGAATCTTCAACAATGGATAGATCAACAATACTTGGATAGTGTGGTAATCCCCTTGATTGAAATATTGAAAAGAATGGTGCAAAATGATAAGATAGGTGTGGATTTGTTGTGTGGCATTTCTCATATTATTGATACTAATATTATGCCACTCAAAAGTTTGAAGTCCTTGGTTATTCTCAACCCACTAGTCACGTTAACCATTCCATTCCTATGCCTTCATGCTTTCCTAGTATGCCTACATTTACATATTCTATCATGACTACTTTCACACAAAATGTTAATCCTACACATGTTAGCCATGGGAGCAACCCTATTAATCAATATTCTTACATACCTCCTTCTGTGAGTTCCATTTGTTTCACACCAATATCCCATACCAACATACCACAATGTTCCTCCTCCTTATTCTCAACCGCCACCTACTTACAACAATGCTACTCCTCCACAATCCAATATGTTTAATTTCAATCCATCCACCGAAGGAACCATCAATAACCTAGATCAAACTGTTACATCCCTACAACATCAATTGGCTTCCATAACTCAATCCAAGTTCAATGTTGCCACATTTGATGTAGCAAGCCCGCTATCTGATGACATTGTCCATACGGTTTCACCTAAGCATATGGAAGTTCCTCAATTGGAGTTGTACAATGGAAAAGTTGACCCCTTGACTCATGTGAAGACATTTCAAACTTTGTGTAATGATTTTGTTCATGACCCAATACTTATGGCTCAATTGTTTACTAGAACCTTTAGAGATAAAGTCTTCCAATGGTATTGTTTTTTGTCTCCTTATTCTATTACTTATTTTCAACAATTGGCTAATGAGTTTTTCAACAATTTTAAAATAACATTGGTCCTACGATTACTTTGGCTGATTTGATTCATTGTAAGCAAGGAGTTAAAAAAGAAGTGACTAATTTAATTGGTAGATATAAACATTTGCATTCACAAATTTCTTATCATATGCTTGATCATGATGTTCAAAGAATTTTTATTGCTAATTTATAAAAAGATATTAGAGATAAGCTTCTATTTTCTAAGATTACTTCATTTATGAAATTGTGTGCAGTGCTTCATGATTATCAACTTCAAGTGAGTTAATTCAAATCATCCTCTTCAATGGCTCTGGTTGATAAGAATGAGAGTGCTCAACAATCGTTTATGAAGTTCAAACCCAACAAAGGTTTCATTAAGTTAAGTGACAACATCAACACTCAAGTGGTAGCCACAATATCAGGTGTGGCCCCTTTACTTTAGAAAATAATTAACTCCTCTTTCTAAGCTTTTTTCATATTATAATGTTGAGGTTGATGAATGCTAATGTGTTGCAACTTCCTCCCATCAAACCAATTGACAATTCTTAATCATTGTCGACTTACCATGATCCTAAAGCTTTTTGCCAATATCACCGTCAACTTAGCCATGATACTGAGAAGTGTTAACAATTGAGAAATAAGATCCAATACTTTATTTGCCATAATAATACTATATATATAGCTAGTGTCAATGACATGTTGGTTGAAAATTTTGCAAACTAGGTGAGTTTACAAAATTGTGGTTTCAACCACATCGTGTGAGATTAAATCTCTCCTAATTTCTAAGGGAAGCCTCCCCCTTTAATTTACTACTCTTCTTTCTATAACAAGATACAACTTTCAATTTCTAATCTAAACTTGGGTGGTGCATCATCCTATCCTATTTTTCAGAATAGATGTTACTCTCTCCTCTTTCTTCAGGAAAGAATTTTCAATATAGAGCAACAATAATTCTTACAATTTCAAGATTACAAATTAACTCAAACTGTAAGAATGGTCAAAATACAGATAAGTAAAGAAGCAAAGTTTCTATAAAGGCCGAAAGTCCTTTCTTGCTTCTTCGGGATGGGAAAGAATGCTTCAGCTCAAAGTCTTAAAAATCACTGTCGTCCTATCAACCTTTCTTCAAATAATTTCTTTTGTAACCCAACGTATCAAGTTAAGATATTCAAAGTAAAGTACAAAGTCTTTATCTTGATATCCTACTATAACTTTAAACAATATTTCTCCAAAATGATAAAATGAAACTCAAAGTCTTCAAATTAAGATTTATTTTCCAAGATAGCACAATAAAGCACAAAATTCTTCAAGGTGTTATCTTACTATATTTCAGCTAACTTTTATCTTGAAAATACCAATATGAAGCTCAAAGTCTTCAAAATGATATCACATTCACTAATTCCTAATTTTGCTAACAAGAGCTGAAATAAGACACAAAGTTCACAAACCAACAATTGTTTCTAGTTTTTAAAAATATCTCCTCAACTACACCTTTACTTGAGAAAAATAAGAATTTACAACAAGAATGACATAAGAACAATCTCACCATAAATCACAATGAATCCAACATAAAGTCTAAATGCTAAATCTTTCTTCTTATTTGATCAAGTTTGAAAAATAACAACAGGAACACAAAGTTTTACTTTTGCTCTTCACTTCGGCAGAGTTTAATTGCATATAGATTAAAGATTCTAGATAAATATTACAAAGAGAAACCTCATATATATAGGTGATGTGTGATGAGATGATCTGGGAAAAACTATGACTAAATCAAAGAAGAATACTATTTTACTTAGATCTTGTGCACATTTTAGACAAAAAGGCATGAATACAAAATGACACTTGAGGTGTCAATTGAGATTACAAAATGACACTAGGCTAGAGATGCATACAAATGACTAAGTGTCTGGACCCTCGTCTTATTCATCATTGTCTCCATTTTTCTTTAAGAAATCTTCATATTTTTGCAAAGTACCTTGTATTTCATAGTCATCTTGTCCTAATGTGTTGAATCTAGCGTCTAGAGTGGAGTTGCAGAAATGGATTTAAAGAATTCCTAGAGTTGGACAAAAAAACCAAAGATGTGGTTCATGAAGTGCATTTCGGACTTATAAGTCCGATTTGCATTTGGGGAGGGTCAAAAATCATATAGGTGCATATCGAACTTATAAGTCCGAAATGCACTTATGTAAAGAACATAGGAAAGTGTCTTTGGTTTGAATCAAGGTTATAACCCCGATTTACACCTAAGAAAGAATCATGGTGCAAGTCGAGGTTATAGCCTCGATTCGCACCAAATCTTAGCACTTGGTAAAATGCAAAGAAAATGGTGCAAGTCGGGGTTATACCCCGACATGCACCATTTTGAGAGGACTCGGTGTAGGTCAGGGTTATGGCCCCAATCAATGCCAGAATGGGCGGACTTGGTGTAGGTCGAGGTTATAACCCTGCCTTGCACCAAAATGGGAGGATATGGTGTAAGTCATGGTTATAACTGGTCTTGCACCAAAAAGCGGGTGTGACTTAGATTTATAAGGCTTTAGGTGTAGCTCGGGTTTGTAAACTCGACCTACACCTAACATGAGAAACTTAGCTATGAAGTGGTGTAAATCGAAGTTACAAACTCAATTTGCACCGAACCTTAAAATTTTGAAAGGGAAGTGTAATTCAATTTTGTAACCTTGATTTACACTTGTGTGCACAAAAGAGGTGTAATTCGGGTTTGTGAACCCGATTTACACTAAAACACAAAAACTAACTTAAAAGACCCAAAAAAGGACTAGAACCTCTGAATCAAGAATTGAGGGTCCTAAATCACAAATGAGGGGGAATGAATACTACCTCAAAAAGCATGTATATATCACATGGACTACAAATTGGAAAAAAAATGTAGGGGTTATCCTGTTTTTGTGGCATAGCCAAAAATGAGTACAACATGAGAAAGGGAATAAATATGTAGTTCCTCCTAATCAAAACCTCCAATTTTTTACCAATCCGTTGCCTTCTCATTTTACCGATGTCATTGAGTCCAAGTCTCTTGCTTTTTCTCCTAATGACCTTGGTATAGAATCTAATATTGTTGTGAACCTTGTTGAAAAAACTACACCTCCAAAAGATCTATACATTACTTTTGATCCTAATGAGACTATTGTTGCACCTGATGGCCCATTGTATATCACTGTGAAGATCAAAGACAAACTCTCACAAGGGGTGCTCATTGATCCAGTGTGTATGGTGAATGTGATTATTGAAGAACATATTTATTCTCAACAATTGCATCAAGTAACATATGATAAATTTGATGTTATGGTTAAGGTGTATAATTGTTTCTCTTGCCCTACTATTGGTTCTGTAGACGTATAAAATGACCATATTCCTAAATGAATATTTTATGTTCATTTCTCTATTTAATTAAATCCAATTTAATTAAAATACCCGCATTCCTCTATTTAATTAAGTAAATTACTCAATTTATTTAAATTAAATTCACTATACCATTTAATGAATAAATCATTTTATTCAATTAAATTCCCCCTATCCACTTTTAATTAAATACAAATTTAATTAAATAGTTATCCTAAATTGAATAAATCTAATTTATTTAATTTCCCCAAATTGCAACCAAATTGAATTAAATTATTTAATTCAATTAAATCCTATTATCCCTCCATCCACTTGCAAAATCCTACATCTCCCACTTGCATTCATAAACCCCTTTCTAATCCCTTCTAGACTCTTCTAATCGCTTCTAATTAGCCTAACCCATCTTCTAAACTTTGTCACATCCCTAAGCAAGGGGAGGTCACTTCTCAAACCCTCAAAGTCTTTGATAGCCATTAAAGGCTTCAAACCTTCAACCACTTAATTCCTCAAAGTCTTTGATAACCATTAAAGGCTTCAAGCCTTCAACCACTTAATTCCCCAAAGTCTTCATAACCATTAATGGTTAACTCAAACCCTCCTACATGGTTAAAGAATTTCTTTTAACTCAACCTTCATCCAACCCAAGGGTCTCATCAAGCATTTAATGCTTTGACCATGATTATCTCTTAATCATTTGCACAAAGGTTTATCCTTGGATTAACTCTTAATCCAGTGGGTAATCCTAACTTAAGCTTGACCCTTACCTTCTAGATAACCCTAAGGTCTTCTCGGGAATTTAATGTCTCCAACCCCTTCTCTCAACCCAACCCTATGTTGACACTTCTCACCATTTCGTTGGTGCAAATTGCAAACATGGATCCCCAACTTTCAAACTCAACCCTTGATCAACTCTTTCAATCCTGACCATCCATTGCCCTGTTTTTGCTATAAATAGAGCTCTCATTCCTCCATTTTGAATCATCCTCCAAGTTTGTAGTATCATACTTATGCTCAAATACATTCAAGCTTTCATTTCATATATGCTCATCATTTTAGTCTCTCTTTTAAATCAGGAATTAGTCTAAATATGCATGTTTAGAATAATTTCTTTATCATTTTAGCTCAACCATAGACTAATATATCATGTTAGGATAGTATTTATACTAACCTTGTCATCTTATAATCTAGTTTATTGCATTTTAAGATCATGCATAGCTTAGGATGCATCTCATACTAAAATTTATCAAAGCATCCCTCGTTCTTGCATTTGCCATCCCTAAACCATTTTGCTCAGTTATCTGAGAGCAAAAACATTGGTTTGAGGGACATTGTAGGATAGAGAACCATGGGACCAACCTTGGGAAGCTGAGTAATACCTCATTACTCCATAGCTTGCACCAAGAAGTCATGTGTGTGTGTGTGGATAAGTATTTTGGAACATTTTCACATATTAAGTTCTATCGACCCGCTTTTCTCGCATACATTTCTGGCACCCACTGTGGGGCTCAACCCCATATATCAAATCGGTTTTTAAAATTAACCACTTTCGCAGGTCCGCGGGAAACAGGAATCAGCGCGTGGGAAATATTCCCTAGCGCATCCAATTAACAGTCTAGCGCGTCCCGCCTACTGTTTAGCACATGGGGTCTCTACTCTATCACGTTAAGTCCTTTCTTTAACGCATGACCTCCACTAAATTTTTCCTGTAGGTCTCAGCACGGAAGAAAAACAGAGTAGCGCATCTGAAAAATAGATTGGCACGTCGGGTCTGTTAGATAGCGCATCTAGTTCACTATCTAGCGCGTGAAGTCCATCATCCAGCGCGTGAAGTCCATCTTTTGGCGCATCAAATCAGTACTTTTCCTACAGGTCTCAACGCGGGCGAAAAATAGAGCAGCGTTTCCGACGCACATAGTAGCGCATTAAGCAAACAGTGTAGCGCATTTAGACATAATTTTAGCGCATCTAGATTATATTGTAGCGCGTACAGTCCTTTCTGTAGCGCATCACAGACAGAGCGAAAAAAAATTTAAAATTGTAACCGAAATAAAATTTAGACTTGTAGAAGTCCACCAAAATCCAGATTTTCTAACTATTTAATTGAAATTTTGCAAGACTCTGACAATTTCTTGCAGGTGGAGCGGGAAATTTTCTTTTATCGATTTCTTTTGTTGACCACCAAGATCGAAAATTTTGCTTTGTTGACTAATTCTTTTTCATAGATCAGAAAATCATTGCCTTAAAAAGATAAAAAGAACACCATGTTTTCATGGGGCAATAATTTCCATATAGATCTAAAAAAAAATCATTGACTTGAAAGATAAAAAGAACCTTGTTTGTTTTGTCTCGAAAGTAGAAGGTATATGCTCTCCCCTTTACTAGGTGATCAAAAAACCAGCCTACTCTTACACTTTCAGTCATACTGCATTTAAATCCTTTAGCAGGTCTGCCTTCCTGAGGAGTTGAAATCAACTCTTAAAACCGTTTATGGCCGGTGTGAAGGGAACGACCTAAGTGGGGAACGACTTTGACGCCAGGAATTCCAACCCACTATAATCAAACGTTGAAAGTGACGAAAGTCCTTTTCAACGGTTGCGCGCAGCGATTAGCCTTCCCCCAGTATCCTTGAGATACGTAAAGCCTTTGTTCTAAAGGTTGGGAAGCCTCCTGAGGGAGTTTATCACTGACGGTTGAACGGGAAGCCTGATTATGAACCATAGAAATAGAAGCTTTGAACCGAGTCAGTAACCAGACATTTATAACATCATAGTGCAAGGGTGGGGAAGAATCTGCCCCCAAGATTACTCACCATATATCTCCCAAGATAACTACTCAACTGTGAAGCGATTCACTTTGGGTTAATTTATGGCAAAAGGCAAAAAAACGGGCGCCCTCTAGGGGGTGACACGGCTGTTTGAGCTGACGGAGTATCGAGACTAGTGGGTTATGATGTTATTTATGACCCTTGACTAAAGAGTCTTTCTGAAGTGTATTATTCGTATCAAAACCTGTTAAAACATTGGAGATTTGAATACATCTTCACAGAACATACATTTTTTGTTAGATTAGGCAAAATGGTTGTACTTTTTGTATCGTGCTTGCATTTACTACTTCAAAAAATCATCCATCAAACTTGAAAATTTCACAACAAAAGTTCAAAATTTGAAAAAAAATCAACCAAAGGAAAAATCAGGGCAGTTTAGCGCATAAAAGCAACTTCTTAGCGCGTGCAGACTTTTTGTTAGCGCATCCAAACCTCAAATTAACGCGTCGGTTCAAAACAGTAGTGTTTCATCTCAAGGCAAAACAGCGTAAAATCCTTTAGCGCATCAAAGAAACAGTCTAGCGCGTGGAAACATCAACTTAGCACGTAAAGGCTAAACAATAGTGCATCAGGTTCACAGGTTAGCGCGTTGCAAGCCCAGCGTAGCGCATAGCTTTTTCAAAACAAATAGAAAACATTTTTGAACATTCAAAACTTTAGCGCGTGTCTGGGGGCAGCCTAGCGCGTGTGGTCCGTATTTTAGCGCGCGGGGTAAATTTGGTAGCGCGTATAGCCTCTGTTTTAGCGCATGATCCAAAACACAAAAACAGAGGGCAAAATAGTGAGAAATTTTAAAAATTTCAAAAACATTTTTAGAAACCTTCTCCATCAGACATCATTTTTCATCAAACGAGAGTAGCGAAAACAAACCGTTAAGACTGTTTCTTAAGCTCATTTGTGTCAAAACAAACGTTGTAAAATCCTAAACGAATCGCACGATAAAACATGTCTATCTTATCATAATCTGGAAACCTCATCATTAGTATCAACAGAATCCTTTACCGTCTTATGGATTTTATCTCACAAAAACCACTTGTTTAAAATTTTCAAATTGTCAAATCAAGTTTCCATATCGGGAAGCTTTTATCCATATCATTTGACACACTTTGTCGTGAAGGGGCATCTAAACCTTCACTCTGATAAAGTAAGATTTGAAATTTTTCAAACAAGATCAACTGAATCCAAACAAATCAAAGGAAACCATTGATCACTCATGCATGACTAATCCTCATATTCTGAGAAGAAAGAACCTTTATCGTAACATCACGTTGAAGAAACAACAACCTAGTTTTTCCAAATTCATCAAGAGAAACAAATTCTTATACATCAATCGTCAACTATTCAAATCTCATCGGGTATTCCTTCATCACGTCAAACGTTATATCCAAAACAAATCCAGCGAATTTGACAAAGAACCCTTGAAGACAAGAGCGTACTGTCAAAAGTCTGCTTTTAATCAAACCATAAACCGCAGCGGAAAAATTAATCCAGCATCCTTGCTCGACGAGTGTATCACTTATAACATATCTCGACAAGAACCACCCACCCCTGAACAACATATCAACGAGGCTTTTGTCCCTTTCATCACTGAGAGTTTCTACTAAAATGTCTGTTACTCGCTCTCAAGGAAACAAACAAAGCGAGACACACGCTAAGTCTAGTATGAATCGAAGATTGTCAAATCCTTTTGAAGTTCCACCCTTAGAAGAACCTGAAATTTCTGAAGCACTTCTTCAAGAATGTCAGGAAAACCCTTCATTCCAAAAGCTTGTAGAAAAGCTCATGGAAAATGACAAAGAAAAATATCTGCTCATGCTTACAAGTAAAGGCGTTAAACTTCTCGAAGATTTAGACTCAAACATCTTTAAAACTGGATCTCGACAATATGCATATCAAGAACAACAAAGAGAAGAAGAAACCCATAACTTTGAACAACACATACCTGAGCAACACATTCCAGAACAACGCATACCAGAAATGCGTATACCTGAGCTAGAAACACCACAGCAAAATATACCATTTACCACACCTTTTCAGCTAAGAAAAAATACAAGGGAAGAACTTTTCCCTCGACAAGACAATATACCTTTGGCTGCCCTTACTCAACAAATGCAAATGTTGCAAAGGCAAATACAGGATATGCAACAAGGGACAATAGTGCAGTACTCTTTAAACGAAATCTGTCCTTATCCATTTGACAGAAGATTGAACATGGTGCCTTTTCCTCCAAAATCAGACGTTCCCAAATTTGATAAATATGATGGGAAAAGTGATCCCCGAGATCATGTTCAAGAATTTTGCACACTGAGCCTTGAATTTGCTCATGATGACACCTATTTGATGAGGTTATTCCCCAGAAGCTTGGGAGCAAACCATGGAATGGTTATCCAAAATTACACCGCCTGTTAGATCATTTGATGAATTGGTTAACAAATTCATAACCCAATATTCCTACAACATCCAACATGCCATAACCATGCTAGATGTTTGCAACACCAAACAAAAGAACAATGAAACATTCATGATATTCCTTCAACGCTGGCGACGTATGGTATCCAGATATCCTCGAGATATTCCCGAGAAGGAGAAAATGGAAATCTTCATTGATAACTTGAATAGTGAAATGAGTTACAGACTAAAACTTCAATGCATACCATCTTTCGCTAAATTAATTGAGAATGGCATTCAAGTAGCAGAAGCATGTGTCAAAAAGGGAACACTCAAATTTTACAAGGAAGGAACAAACTCATCAAACTACAATAACCAGAACAACACCAACCTTGAAAAATCTCGATTTTGGACTCGAAACAAAAATGAAGGCAACAATGAATCATATGATCCCAAATCTAAGCAACCAGTGCTCGCATTGTCTGGAAATCCTCAAAACATGAAAAATCCTAAAAATGCTAATCCAAATGCTAACACATATGCACCAAACACCGATCAAGGACAACTCAACACAAACAACACCAATGATACTCAAAGCAAAAACATGAATCTAGGACCTAGCAACAATTCACGCAACAACACAAACAATTTCCAAAAGCGTATCTTCACACCACTGGGGCAATCACTAGAATCAGCATTCAGAGAACTTTTGGCACACAAGATTATTTTCTTGCCTCCAATCAGCAACTATGAACCTCAAATCAAACCACCTTGGTGGAATGATTCACACTATTGTGATTACCATCGTAACAAGGGTCATCAGACGAACAATTGCATGAGGTTAAAACACGTGGTGCAATATATGATTGATGGAGGTGACTTAACAATAGATGGTCTCAAAACAAATAGTGATCATGGAGCCTTTAAAAATCATCTTCCAAATTACAAAGATGGAGCTTCAACCTCGGATAATACACGCGGAGCTCGTATCAACCATATCTACAACAACACCATAAATCACATATCAGCTGAAGATCATCAAGTAAATGTCATCACCATCCGAGATAAGCATGATCATGAATCTGTCAATGTAACAACCCGAACTCAGAAATATGTCTTGAAAGGACATACTGCACCTACAACTACCACACCAAAAATCCAATATGACTTGGTCAGCCAACTACGTAAAACTCCAGCACAGATATCTATACTAGAATTGTTGAAACTATAACCAAAGCATAAAGACATATTAGAACAAGCACTATTGGAAACCAATGTACCTCAAAATTTGGATACGGACAGATTTCAAGCCATGGTCGCCCATATGACTGGACCTCATAACCTTACCTTCTCAGAACATGACGATGTTTCATTAATCCATCCGCATAATACTCCTCTCCATATCGAAGTCATTGTTTGCAAGCACCGAGTAAAAAGAGTCCTAATAGATGGAGGAACCGGACTTAATATATGTACTTCAAAGCTTATCCGTGCATTAGGCTTCTTAGAAGAATCTATTGATCCCTGCAAGAAGATTACCATAAAGGCATATGATGATGAGGAAAGGTCTTCTAAAGGAACTGTGATATTACCCATTCAAGTAGGACCAATACAAAAGGATACTATATGTCAAGTCTTGGACATAGACCTTACCTACAATATTTTATTAGGGCGACCCTGGATACATGAAATGCAAGCAGTACCTTCCACATATCACCTGTGTGTAAAATTTCCTTATAACGGACAAGAAGTATCCATATCTGCTGATCACAATCCATTTCAACATTGCAATGCAATGGGGGCAGCCCAAGACAGTTTGGTTCCTCATAATAGAAAAAAGCAGCGATCTTCAACATCAGATCAACAAATAGCAAAATCCAACTCCTTATGGGGAGACTTCAAATAGAAAATGCAAATCAAAGACCAAGGTATGGGAGAATACTCTTTGAAGCCTTTATGTTTGGCCAAATTGCCAACATCACCTAGATCTCATGGATTGCCTACTACATCAACACATCTGGTCACTCAGCCCATCACCAAATTTGATGGTACCTTCATCCAATTGGGCACTCTGGCACATAAATCAGAAGACAAAGATATTCTTAGCTGGTTATACAAAGATGAGAAAGAAGATAATAGAGTAGTCGCTCTAGACATTATTCTACCTGTATATGGTGAAAATGGATAACAATAATAACAAAATTGAAAGGCTAAATGAATTCAACCACCAAACCCTAGCCTAACAATGAACAAAGATCCACCATAACATATGAAGATAACCTAAGACAATGCAAAATAACTCAAAATCACAAAGATTATACCATCACATGTCCAATAGGGTTTTGATCTCCATTCTTCCTATCTCCATTGATCTTGCTTGATATATTTGCTCTCAGATTTTTATATGCACAAGAGCTCAATAAAGAACGGAATGTGGTTGCAAGTAGGATCGTAGTGTAGCAAGTTGCATGAAAGATCATTAGCATGAGTGATTAGTCATTAGGGTTTGACAATGAAGAAAGCATCTTCTTAAATAGAAGACACAATATGAAATGGAGGGTTAAGATTGAGAGGTGTAAAAAGAGAGGTCGGCTAGGATTAGAGGGTAGGTATAAGAAATACCAAAATAATGAAAGAGGTAGGTAGTGTAGGAAATAAGAGATGAGTGACATGTGTCATGTGTAGAAAAAGATAATGAATTAATTAAATAAATAAAGATTTATTTAATTAATAGAAGAAGTAGGACAATTAAATAAATAAAATATTTATTTAATTTAGGAAAGGGATAATTTAAATAAATAAATGTATTTATTTAAATGAGAAATAAGGCTAGAAGAGGATAAATGAATTAATTAAATAAATAAAGATTTATTTAATTAATAGAAGAATTAGGCTTAGATAATTAAATAAATAAAATATTTATTTAATTAGACATGACAATTTTAGGTGTCTACACTACCTACACACCTATATGGAAAAGGATACTTAATCATGCAGCAAATGGGATATGATGGTAAAGGACCTATTGGGAAATGCAAGGAGGGAGTCACTGAACCTATAAATCTTCCTTCACAACCCAATAGAAACAAAGCAGGATTGGGTCATGAGCTCACCTTCCTATTAAAAAGGCCACCCCACCTAACTACAAAACCTCAATGGAAAGTAAAGACGAAGTACAAAGAAGAGTCCTGGCAGGAAGCACTCTTTGAATCAGCAAAAACAATTCGCAAGGCACGGGAACGTCAGGATCAGAAGTTACATCAGGAAAAGCTTCTAAAATACAAAAGGGCCATATTTGCAGCAATAGCTCATATTCAAACACCAATATCTCAAGAAACAATAAAATCATCTCCAGATACCATTATTCCTCCCCGAGGAAGCACAATCTATGAACAAATATAGAAAATAGAAGATGGCTCTGACACAAAATCAACAAAAACTATCAAAATGGCATCTATCATCGAAAATTTGTTTTCACCATACAACATACCAGTTTACAGCATTGATAGAATCTGGGATGATGCCTCGGAGACTGATTCCAATGAATATGAATGGGGTACCTGCTCCAATGCTACTACAGATATCCCTAATGATATTGATTCTATATTTCTTTCTCAAGAAGAACATAACGCAGAAGATAGACCTCTTGAATTTGGACCGCAGAATATCTATGACACCACGGAAAGCGAACAGAAACATTATGAACAAGTCTATGTAGAAGATAATACCATCGAAGACCTCGACGAAATCCTGAACTTCTTTAAAACCAAGAACAATCACGATGAAAACTCTGTCCTAACACTCACAGTAGCCGAACTTGATGCACCTGATGATTCCTTACCACTTGTCTTTCCTGACCTCATTGACTGGGATGAACCTGAAATCCATGATATACCAATTTTCCCCGATGATGAATCTATTATCCATTACCTATGTATCGTAAATCCAGAAATAGACTCTACCAGTGAACAAAGTAACGATGTCTGCAAACCAAGGAGTGCCAAGTCTCTCAGTCGCAAAAATGAACCAAATAAAGGATCTGATGATGAAAACCAGTCAATGGCAGCTTTAGATCACAAAAAAGTAAAAATAAAGGATGCATCTGAGGGTGAAAACCTTTTTAAGGCACCTAACGATGGGAGACTTGACACTCTTCCTGAGCACTTTCATGAGCAATCACCCATATTAATTGAGCCCACTCAATCAATCAACATTGGTACCATGGAAGCAGTTAGAAACCTACACCTTGCAGAATCTCTGACAGAGGAAGAAAGATCAGCATTCATCATTTTCTTTAAAGAAAAGCAAATTAACTTTGCTTGGTCATATGCTGATATGCCCGGAGTGGATCCACACTTAATCATGCATCACTTGTCCATCTCTTCAGGAGTTAAACCAGTCAAGCAAAAACTACGAAAGATGAATCCACAGGTGGCACTCATTGTCAAAACTGAACTAAAGAAATTATTAGACATCGGATTCATCAGACCCATTGACTATGCAAAATGGATTTCCAACATCGTTCCAATATCAAAACCAGATGGTAGTATCAAAATCCGCACTGACTTCAGAGACGTCAACAAAGCTTGTCCAAAGGACGACTTTCCTTTACCCAGTATCGACATAATTGTCGATCTCACAGCAAGCCATGCAATGCTCTCACTAATGGACGGTTTCTCAGGCTATAATCAAATCAAAATAGCCACAGAAGATCAAGATAAAAGCGCATTCACCTGTCCTTGGGGAACGTACTGTTGGAATGTTATGCCTTTTGGCTTAAAGAATGCAGGAGCCACTTATCACAGAGCAATGACCACAATATTTCATGACATGATGCATACATTTATGGAAGACTATGTGGATGATTTACTCGCTAAATCCTTCACCAGAGCAGAACATCTCAGCATCCTAACAAATATCTTTGATCGATTGGAGAAATTCCAAGTCAGGCTCAACCCTAAGAAGTGTGTCTTCGGGGTTACATCAGGCAAGTTACTAGGCTACATTGTCTCGGCTAAAGGTATTGAAGTAGATCCAGCAAAGGTACAAGCCATTATGGACATGCCACCACCAAAGAATATCAGTCAACTCAGATCTCTACAAGGACGACTTCAATCAATCAGGTGATTCATTGCTCAGCTAGCAGATAAAAGTCTACCATTTAACCATTTACTACAGAAAAATGTACCCTTCAAATGGGAGACCAAGTGTGCAGAATATTTTTACCAAATCAAACAGTACCTGATGAATCCACCAGTTTTAGTACCACCAGTCACAGGAAAGCCTCTTATCCTATATATCTCAACAACGGATATATCGCTGGGGGCACTATTGGCACAAGAAGATCAACAAGGGAAGGAACGCACTATAAATTACATCAGTAGGACATTGAATGGCTATGAACTCAACTATACATTCATTGAAAAGGCCTGCCTAACAGTGGTTTTCACACCTCAGAAGTTCCGGCATTATATGCTAGCACACACCATCAAGCTAGTTGCAAAAATTGATCCTCTCAAATATCTACTCAGCAAGGCAGCTCTTACAGGCCGATTGGCTAAATGGGTCATGATTCTCAGTGAATTTGACATCCAATACACAGAAAGATGAGCCATCAAGGGACTAGCAATTGCAGATCAGTTGGCTGAAGCACCACTACCAGGCAAACACACCATGGAGATTGAATTTCCAGACAGGGACGTTCTTGCTCTTTCTACTAAACAATGGACCCTATACTTTGACGGATCCTATACACAACATGGTTCCAGTGCTGGCATTTTGTTCATCACTCCTGAAGGACACACTATACCAAGATCATATAGGCTTATGTTTCCATGCACAAATAATGTGGCTGAATATGAGGCACTGGTTATAGGCATCAAAATGGCCGTAGAATGGAAAATCACAGAGTTAAAAGTCTATGGGGACTCGCAACTGATCATCCATCAAATTAACAACAACTATCAGACAAAGGATGACAAGCTACTACCCTACAAGCGAATGGTGGATGACTTCAAATAGTATTTTGTGCACATCACTTTCGAGCAAATACCAAGATTGAACAACAAAACAGTCGATGCAATGGCTACTATCACTTCACTATTACAAATTTCAGAGCAACAGAGTCGTTACGAGTTCCTGGTAGAGCAACTGTTCTCCCCCGCCTATGACCACTCTGAATCCCAGGTTATCTATGCCTTGACTAGTTCAGATTCTCCGTTATATGGACCGATATACGACTACCTCAAGCATAATATCTTACCAATTGACCAATCACGTAACCAAAAACGTAACTTTATCCGACAAGCTGCCCGTTACACCCTTACCGCCGATACTTTGTATCATCGAGGTCTCGATGGTACTCTTCTTCGTTGCCTTGATCGTAATGATTCCGATTCGGCTTTACACGAGCTTCACGAAGGTATTTGTGGCACACATTCAAGCGGCACTACTCTTGCTAAAAAGCTTCTAAGGATGGGATACTACTGGCCTACAATGGAGAAAGACTCATATCACTTCACTAAGAAATGTCCTAAATGCCAGATCCATGGTAATCTGATACATGCACCAACACAGGAACTGCAACGATTTACAACATCCTGGCCCTTTTGTCAATGGGGGACTTGACTTAGTGGACAAAATTCATCCTTCATCTTCAAATGGACACAAGTTCATTACAACAACAACATAATACTTTACCAAATGGATAGAAGCAGTTCCCATGACCACAGTGACTGGGAAACAAATTGCCTCTTTTATCCTCAATTATCTGATCTGCAGATATGGTATTCCAAATTCAATTATCACAGATAATGGACGGCCTTTCAAAAATCAAGATGTCCAAGAACTATGTGAAAAATTCAAAATCCAACATAGGTTCTCTACACCATACTACCCACGGGGAAATGGTCAAGCGGAAACATCTAACAAAACAATACTAAAAATCCTAAAGAAAACAGTGAATGATGCAGGCAAAGATTGGCACGTACAACTCAATCCAGCACTTTGGGCATACAGAACCAGCATCCGCACACCTACAGGAGCAACACCATACTCATTGGTATATGGATCAGAAGCCATTTTACCCCTGGAGGTAGAAATCCCATCTCTCAGAGTCTCTTTGAAAGGTTTAATCCCAGATGAAGAGTATCGAGTTAACCGACTGCAAGAACTTGAACTATTAGATGAAAGACGTCAGCATGCTTATACTCATCTCAAAGCATATCAACAATGCATGTGCAGGAGCTACAATCACAAAGTCATCCCCCGCAACTTCAAGGTTGGTGATCTAGTCCTCAAAGAAAGTCCAAGAAATCAACAAGATCGAGAAAAGAAAGGAAAATTTGAACCTAATTGGTTGGGTCCCTATGTTATCATATCAGTCTATGGATCAGGTGCCTATCAGCTAACAAATTTAGAAGGAGATGTGCTCGACGAACCAACTAACAGCATCCATCTAAAGAGGTACTACACTTAAGTAGCCTAGTGCACGGCAAAAGGCAAAAATAAGCAAAAAAATCAAAAAAAATCCAGAAAAAGCAAAAACATAAAGTACAATAAAAACAAATGGTGAAAACCTAGTAAACAGGCGCTCTTGTGAAAGAATGGCTCCTCTATCTATCTCCTTACTCTTTGTCCGTCCAAACACTATCAACCATTGCCCGACACTTAGCACATATCCATTCAGGACATACTTAGCGTAGTCACTATCTTGGTTTGTCTATATATATCCTCTTACCACAAATCCACCATGGCTTGGAAATCACTGTACATATTCACATCAAGAGGCACACTCAGCTAGGGGTATTCCAATCGTCTAAATATGGTAAACATTCAAGACATCAAGGCTATTTGCAAAACTCAACAACATGACATCCAACAAACCAAAAACTACGCTTCATCGCAAAACAAAGCAAAACAATTCACAAAAATACCAAGGATGGATGATTTTCTGAAG
This sequence comes from Cryptomeria japonica, assembly GCF_030272615.1. Taxonomy (NCBI): domain Eukaryota; kingdom Viridiplantae; phylum Streptophyta; class Pinopsida; order Cupressales; family Cupressaceae; genus Cryptomeria; species Cryptomeria japonica. Next base: position 420,056,835 of record NC_081415.1, on the reverse strand, counting down.
TACTGGATGTTGCATTACAGCATAAATCTTGACTAGTTTTGCATTTTGAATTTTTTGAATTATTGGATTCTTTTCCTTGTCTCACTAAATGCTTCAAAGCTATAGGTCATGAAGAACTTCCAATATTTTCTTAGTCTTCTGTCTGGGAGGCGATCATTTGTACTGTGTGAATACTCGCCTCGAGCCATGATACGTCGAATATCATTGAGGGCCCGATTCCACTTCACGCATTCAAATGATCTAATCTTGTCTGTTTACGCAATACGCACTCAGGTCGTCCTGGTTCAATTATACCTTGACGCTTGTGCTATCTTGCAAAATCAAATCTCATGTAAATTTTTCTCAGGTCATTATGGTTCAATTATACCATTATGCTTGTATAAATTTTCAACATATCTTAAACAAATCAATGCTCAATGATGATACCTACAAAGAAAGCAAACAAATATGGCTATATCGGATGGCAAATACAGAATGAGGATGCTACCAAAAAACATAGTTTGCATATCATTTTACAATTAGTTGCATATCATTTTACAATTAGTTGCATATCATTTTAACATACTTGCATATCATTTTACAATTAGTTGCATATCATTTTAACATACTTGCATATCATTTTACATTTAGTTGCATATCAAATCATACATCTCATTTTTAAGATACATCACACAGCATATCAAATCATACATCTCATTTTCAAGATACATCTCACAGCATATAAAAGCATACATCCTGCATCATACATTATATCATCTATTTAAGCATTGCATCATCATGAAGAAATAACCCACATCACATGCATCCATATAAACACACCACATGATCAAAGAAAATGGTGCCGTATATATATCTCAAAAATGATCAAAATGTACAAAATATGTCAAACACTGTGTCCAGTACAAAGAATAACAATGATCAAAAATACAACAGAGACCACGTCTCTCAAGTATGACTATCCCCTGACGGAGATGGTCTAGCTCCAGATGCACCCGCTCCTAGATCCCCAGGAGGGTCCTGTCTCGGTGGCCCTGTCACACCTTGGCTCTCCGACCGCGACCCAGTATCTCGAGATTGACTAGATCTCTACTGTGCAAAGCTCTGTACTCACCGGTCCCTGGGTACCACAGCCTCATAGTACCGCCGATAGTACTTCGCCTCCTGAGATCTCAACGCTAACTCTCTCAGGGTGTCTCTCATAGGACCACCCGCCGTTGCTCTCTGCATACTAGACACCACCTCCTCCGCTCGCCCCCTCCGCTCTATCTCAGTGTCCCGCTCAATGGTCAACTGAGAAATCTATCGCTGATATGTCAAAATTTGTGCCTGCAGCTGCTGTACAGTCACCTGTAGGGTCCGAATCTGTGCATCCTCAACATGTGTAGGGATCCGAACCCGTAGCGGTACCTGTGCAAGGGCAACTCCTCCTACTCGGCCTATCCTCGATGCTGGAGGTGGGAGCACATCTGTCCTCCTCCTCTGTGCTGGTCGCCTCGCCTCATCAAACCCCCCCACCTCATCGAACCCCCCCACTGCAGCTAGCACCTCCCTCGCTCTCCCCTCTCCACCGGCTCCAATAGCCAATTCACCTCTCCCCCTATCTATCATCCCTTGTCTCACCGCTCTCTCCACACCCCTATCTCCTCTCCTAGCTCTACCTCCCCGCCTCCCTCTAGCTCCTCTCCATCATCATCATCATCTCCCTCTCCCTCCTCCTCATCAGAATCAAAAGCTGCCCTCATCTCATCAGGATCAGATATCTTGGCCACCGCCCGCGCAGCAAACAATCGGGCAAACTCATCAGTCATGCCGGCATCCTGAATCTCAGGGGCATAATCCCATATCTGCCCGGCCAACCCGACAAACTCCTCCACCGCCATTTCACTATCAATGGTCGGCCCACAATCCGCTACATCCTGCCTCCGGCGTGCATATAGGCACGCTCCCTGTGGAATACCCTGCTGGCGCCCAAACTGCCTCAAAACTTGGGTCACCACAAACCTCTCGATCACAAACGGGGTCCTCCTGATCAGGTATCTGGTCATAAAAACAAAGGGCATCTCCATCCCATCCTCTGCCCACACCTCACATCCTGTATACGGTCGCCAGGTGACCATATCTATATCATCAAGCACTCTCCTCCAATGCTCTAGTTTTCCCAGCTTACGCTAGACAACTAGACCCCTGTATCCATACGTATATGCGCATCCCACGGGCCTGTCCCTATCTGCTAGTGGCCTCGCCGCTGGAATGTGCTCCCAGCACCATACCTGTAACAGTGTCACACCAGCTGACAAACTACCGTAACCAAGGTATACCACCTCATGTAGACCCCTGTATAGATGGGCCAGCATAGCTGATCTCCATGAAAACCGTTGGCCCTGTGTCACCATCTCCTCCAATACCAGCCCCCATCCCACCAAGAATCCCTTTGACCTACGATCAGGACAAAGGAATCCACCAATGAACCCTGCTAGTACAAATGGTAGTGGTGCGTAATCCAGGTCCAAAAACTCCTACCACTAGATCTCATAGCCACAGACTGTCTCGTCGTGGATGATACGGCACAGTGCCTCTGTCCCACCCTCCTCCAACTGCTCATATGGTAGTAGTGCACCTACTACGGGAATCCGCAGAATCTTGTAACAGTCCTCTGGGGTGACTGTCATCTCTCCAGTAGCAAAATGAAAGGTGTTTGTGTCGCTATGCCACCTCTCCACCAATGTTGTCAGTAGCTCTCAGTTCACAGTGAACCGAGGCATATCCAAAAGAGAGGTCAACCCACATCTCTCAATAATGTCCAGATCAGCCTAAGACAATCGCGGTATCAATGTCCACGGTCTCGGAAATATCTCTCGCGACTGCACCACACTCAATCGCTCCTGTCAACAAGCAAAAAAAATCCAATATCAGTTTCCACATCAAAACAAAGATATCAAAATCAAACTCACATCAACAACATGAAACAATTTGCTCATCTACATCAAGTTCAAAATCCTATCATTTCATATCAACTTGTAAAACAACTCAAGTTATCAAAAACCATATCAAAACTTGTAACACAAATCAAGTCTCCATAATCACATAAACTTGTAAAACAACTCAAGTTTCCCACCCATATTAGCTTGTAACACAACTCAAGTTTCCAACCCATACCAGCTTGTAACACAACTCAGGCTTCACACATTGAACTTGAAACAAGGTACGCAACTCAATCATATTTTGATCAAAACACCACATTGATATCTATACATAACTTGAAATATCGCAAATCAAAACAAGTTATATTAACACTCTGTAAAGCGGAAAATCGCGATCGAACCCTAGTTGCTCTCCCCTCTTCCAACTCCAAGGAGAGAGAAGGGAGATTCACTAGGGTTGATGGTTTTCACTTAGGGGAGAGACTTTACATTCAAAAGAGGGGTTGAAACCCACAAGATCCAATCCCACACAATGCAAGATTGGATGCTAAATGAGTTTCAAGGGTTAAGAAAGCAAGGCTACCCTCTTTTGTAAAGAATGTTGATAGAAGAATTAAGCTAGGAATGCATAGAAAGTGACAAAGATTCGCTTATAAACTGAGATAGGGATATAGGATGAAGCTGCAGACCTGGAATTAGCAGTAAAATGTCGATACGGCGCTGTCCTACAAATTTGAGCAAAAGTTGACGGGACGATGGCGCCCGGCGTGCACACGGTCCTCCAAAAAATCCGCGAAACGAAGGGGGATCTGTTCGTCTCTGCACAAGGATTCCAGATCTTCAATTTCAGCCACATACCTGCAACCTACACACAGAAAAGCGAAGACGATTGGGGGGTTAGGGATTAGGGGTTTGCCCTTAGGTCAAACCCCGGTTTTGGAATTAACCAAGAAATGAGAAATGCTATAAATGTAATGTAAAACAAGTACTAATACCTTGTTGTAAGGATGTTTGTATCCTTATGTGCGAAGGTATAGATGTTGTTGTTTGTTGTATTGTTGTATGTTGTATGTAGCATGTAGTATGTGATCTCCTCTTCAATGGTTGAATCCTTGTCTTGAATACAACACTTAGCCTTGAATGGAGACTTAGAATGATCAATTGCTTGAAAGAATGCTTGAATGCTTGAGTATAGTTTCCACGCTTTTTCCATCATATCGAATGAAAGAGGAAAATGTAGTTTATATACTTGCCAATTAGGGTTAATAGACTGATTTTCCCGACCTTAGGCCAACCAGGAAAGATAATTTTCCAATTTGCAAACATAAAGACCCGAAGTCCAAAAGAGACCGGGCCCAAAATAGGACCCAGGGACCAGGGCGCTGGGTGCCATGGTCCTGGGGGACCAGGGCGCTGGGTGCCCTGGTCCTGAAGGACCAGGGCGCTGGGCACTCTGGTCCCACCTCCCGAGACAGCAGGCTGCAAAGGAGGTTCAGGCCAGGGTGCAAGAAAATGCAGTTTTTGGTGTCATAATCAGGTTTCGGGGTCTCCATTCAGGTTGCGTGTTGCATCGCCATCGTGAAGACCGAAATGCAGTCGAAATTGCAAGTGTCACAATTTTAGGATGCTACATTTAGCCCCCACTTTAGCGGGAGTATAAGCGTACGCTCATACTTCCGGTAAAGTACAAGGAAACAACATTGAAAAACTTTCACCACGTCAAGGAGGCAAGATACACCAAGCCCCCAGTGGACTAAGGATCTTACGACTTCGATTGACACAGTAAAAGGGAAGATCACGAGGGAGAACCATGACTGTCAGTAGTAAGGTTCCCTCACTATGAGTCATGCAAGAAAGATATCAAAAATTTTCAAGGCAAAGCTAAATTTGTCAAGAAATTTTCAAGTATCTTGAAAAGATATGGACGAGATGTATGCCCCCCTATGTTAAAGCGATCGCACACGCCTCACCGAGGGTGATTGCTTTAAGGTAGTGATACATATAAGAATGAGAAAGGAAAGGAGCACGTTATCACAAGGATTTAGCCCCCAAGTGTGAGATAAGCCCAAGGATAATAGACACAAAACACAAAGCACAAGGTGACTTCGCTTTCCTCGGGGTCAGTATGCTGTATGATAATTCATGTATATCATATGTATGTATGCATAATTGTTCTTCATTCCCCAATCAAGGAAGGTCACCTAGAAGAAGGGAACACATGTGTCTTTTGAGTCAACATGAGAGAGACCAAGAGATCTCAATGCTTTGCATCGTCCTCAAGTAGACAACACTAAGGACAACAAATAGAAGAATGAGAGTAACATATAGAGGAAGTAACAAAAGAGAGGGGGAGAGAATCTGCTATGCTAATGAAACTAGTCTAGCACGTCATCTACCCCCCGATCTTGCTGGTCAATGTTTCAGGAAGGTAGGAAACACGCTAGAGGAGGAACATCCAACACAGCAGATGGAGCTATCACAAGATCCAAACAAGGGCTATGTTCATATCCCAAGCCGCGGTGTTCTTGTCTAGGAGCTAGGATAAGTGCTTTAGAAAATTCGTTAGATAAATGGTTATCAATATCAACAAGTTCATATTCACTATCAGAATGAACAAGAGAAGTAGCATTTTCATCATGAATAACATTTTCATCTATATCATCATCAAGATTTATAAAAATAGGATCTTTAACTCGCACAGGATCAAGACCATCATGCATCTTATGTTTAGGAGATTTCGGCTCAATCGTCGGCTGAGGAAAAAATGGAATAATGCTTGTTGAAGGTGTTTTTGGGGATCGCAAAGTTTGAGAAGCAGCTGCTTGAGCTCTAAGACAACGCTTTCGTCGACGTTCACGTGCAGAATGATTTCGTCTAGTCTTAGTAGGAAGATTAGGAGATTGAGGAGGAGGAATGTTCTCATCCTTAGCACTTGGGTGTTTAGGTTGTGGTCTCTTAGGCTGGATAATAGGAGAAGAAGAAGGTCTCTTCTCTCTATAGAAGGAAGGAGGAGGAACTGTTCCATATAAAGGAGGAATTTTTGGTTTAGGAAGAAGACCAAGTCCATCATGACGAGGAGGTATAGGTCTACTTTTAGAAGGTTTATTAGGCATAGACATAGTCACATCCATAGGAATGGGTTGGGAATCTTCTTGAGGAAAGACATTAGTTTTATCTTTCAAAGGAAGAACTTCCTTCTCAAGAATGATAGGAATGTCAAGTTTGGGTGTTCTAGGTTCACTTAGAGATAAGATCATGTCTTTTTTCCACTTTTGATAAGATTTGAAAAGATGATCACTTCGCGGAGGAAGAGATTGGAATTGTTTAGGCCAAAAATAATCGATAGGAACGCTAGAAGTTCTTTCAGCTGGTTTAAAGAGGCTATGATTGACAGTAACAACTTCACCATTATGGGGAAATTTCAAACACTTGTGAATAGGAGAAGCAATAGCTTTCATGGAAGATAGCCAAGGATAGCCAAACTTCACACGAAATTGTTCGGACGAAGGAATAATAGAAAAGCTCACATCAAGGGATTTGTTATGGACCTCAATAGGTAATGTAATAGAACCAATTGCAGGAGAAGAAAATGCATTAAATAGTTTCACAACCACATTTGTTTCATCATAGATAACTTGATTCAATTGCAAAGTAAAAAGGAATTCTTCAGTAATGACATTAACCATGCAAGAAGGATCAATAAGCACTCCACGGCAAGGTGTATTTTTGACTTTTGCAACTATATATAAAGGACCATCAGGTGCCCTGATAGTTTCACTGGAATCAAATGTGATGGAAGGTTCTTTAGGGATTTCTTGCTGCTCTACAAAGTTAATCACATTAGGAGTCATAGACACAAGATCATCAGGTGAGACAGAGGAATCAATAGTATCAATCGCATTAGAGGTATGAGAAGGTAATGGATCAGTAAAAATCTGAAGATTTTGGTTAGGAGGAGCTACAGATTTGTTGCCTTTATCATTCACACCAGAAACAGAGATAGTATTATTATCAATCAAATCTTGAATTTTCCCCTTTAAAGCAAAACATTTTTTAGTATCATGCCCAGGTTGACGATGAAATTGACAAAAAGATTTGTTATCAAAATAAGGTGAAGTAATCTTTGCAGGATCAATTTGCCTTATAGGAGGAAGAGTAAGCACATTTTGTTCCAGTAAATTATTCATAATACTATGCAATGATTCATTCAAAGGAGTAAATTTTCTTTCTCTCTTGAAAAATTTAGAAATAGGAGGCACACCTGATGCTGCATTCACATTGTTGTTGATGATGTTTTCATTGAATTTAATGGACTCTCTGTTCGGTTTAAACTTCCCAAATGGTTGTTGACTACTATCACCCTTATCACTCGGAGCCATAGGATGTGATTGTTCCATTTGACTCACAGTCAGTTGATAATTGTGAAGAGTTGCACACAACTGTTGGAAAGAAGTAAACTCAGAAAATAGAAGTTTGTCTCGAATATCTTTTTGTAAATTAGAAATAAAGATTCTTTGAATATCATTGTCAGGCATTGGAAAAGAAATTTGAGCATACAAATGCTTATATCTACCAATGAAATCAGTCACTTTTTCTTTAACACCTTGTTTACAATGCATTAAATCAATCAAAGTAACTTTAGGACTTATATTGTTTTGAAATTGTTGAATGAAAGCATTTGCAAGTTGTTCGAAAGAAGTAATAGAATAGGAAGGCAATGAGCCATACCATTGTAGGGGGGCTTTGTCTCTTAATGTTCTAGTAAACAATTTTGCAAGCAACCTTTGGTCATAAGCAAAATCAGTACATATTGTTTGAAAGGTCTTAACATGTGTTAGAGGATCACCCTTACCATTATAAAGCTCCAAATGTGGAATTTCAACATGTTTAGGGGGAATAGCTCGAACAATATCAAGAGAAAGTGGGCTCGCAACATCAAATGTGGGCACACTAAACTTAGATTGATTCATAGAGGCAATTTGTTGTTGTAAAGAAGAGACAGTTTGTGCAAGATTGTTAATGGTCGCTTCAGTCGAAGAGTTCATATTGGACGTGTTAGATTGTGATGGAGGTGTTATGTTATTGAAAGAAGGTAGAGAGTAAGGTGGTGGGACACTATGATAGTTAGTCATAGGAGATGATTGGAAAGGAGGAACACTACAAGGAGGAATGGAAGGGTTAAATGAATTGCCCCCTTGTGTCATGTTCATTTGTGGTGATATAATAGGCACACTCATTGAAGGAATGAATGAAGAAGTTGGATTGAATGAAGGAAGAGGTTTAATTGAAGAAGAAGGATTGCCCCCATGATTAGTGATCATAGGAGGAGTGTCTTGTATTGAAGTAGTCATTATGTTTGATGTAAAAGTAGGTATACTAGCAATAGGAGTCGTCAAAGGAATAGAACGATTGTCTTGAGTAGGAGGTTGTGTATAACCTAAGGTTTCAGCACAACTCTTCATAGGCATCACATTTGAATCCACAATGTGTGCAATACCACGCAAAATATCAATTCCATTCTTATCACTTTGAAGCATACGTTTTAGACCCTCAATTAAAGGAAGAGCTTGACTATCAGGGTATTCTTGAGACATCCATTATAGAAAATCGTCAAATTGGTTATCCAATTTTGAAAGTTGTTCTACAGAAACCTCATGGAGAGCTTCTTCATCATTAAGAGGATTAGAGGAATTACCCATGTCCTCGTTAAAAAGACCATTCAAATTAGGTTCCATCTCCTCAGTAATTAAACCTTGGAAGGACTTAATTCTAAGGCTTCGTCTAACGGGAATAGTGTAAGTAGGGCTTATTGTTGTAAAACTCATGCACTAAAGAAAGAGAGAAGATTTTGAATTTTAAAGGTAGCAAATTTCAGTAAAACCAGCCAATCTTCCAGATTTAAGCTGTTAAATACAATCAGGACAATCTCCCGAAATTTCAGAAAAAATGTCCGGGACCGTGGCGCTCGAAGTGCACACGGTCCTCGCAACTTTTTTCGAAATTTGCAGGGATGAAATTTATGATGATTTTACAGCTAACCTGAAAAAATTGAGTGATTTTACGATCTGTAGATAGGCCAAATTAAAGTTGCAATCCCAAAATTGAACCCTACCAAGATTGTCGAAAAATGCAAAATTTGAATTTTGAAAAAGAGAGGGAAACTGAAATTTTGAATTTTATGATTTTAGAGGGAATACCAAAAGCAATGCAAGTTTTGGATTTTAAAAATTGACTTAATTTCACGCAAAATTCGATTTTGAAAGCGGAAATCAAAGTTGTTGTAATTAAGCACTTAATTTCAAAAGTCACAAATTGCAAAAATTTGAATAAATCACTGAAATTTCGAATGAATGATAACACACTTTTCAGATTTAGGACTGTAAGAAACACAATTTTGACACAAATTTCAATTTCAACAATTTTTGAATGATTAGAAGCCTCAATCCAAGCAATCGCTAGACCAGCTTTAACTGTAATTTTGAAGGTGTTAAAATTGATAAAATCAGCCAAAATTCTGGATTTTAGCAGAAAAATACAGTAAGATCTAGCTCCCGAAATTTCGGAAAAAATGTCAGGGACGATGGCGCTCGGAGTGCACACGGTCCTCGCAACTTTTTTCCAAATTTTCAGGGATGAAAGATATTGTGATTTTATGCCGGAATCCAAAGTTACAGCCGATTTGGAAATGTTTTGATCAGTGAAATTGTCGGACAAAGGTTGAATCAAGAGGGTTTCAAAAATTAGGGTTTCGACACTTAACCACTTAATTTTCAAAATTAAAGCACAAATATGAATTGATAATTTGTAATCGAAGGGCAGATCTGAAACAAACATTAACAATTAAACATTTCACAAGTTTAATTACTTAAAAAGAAAATTAAGGGTTTTTATGCAATTAACCTCTAAAATTTTGCAAAAGATCAAACATGGAAATGTAATCAAGGAATCCAATTTTCAGATCTAACTATGAATAATCAGAAAGGATGTTCACATCGGGTTCACCAAAATGTAAAGCGGAAAATCGCGATAGAACCCTAGTTGCTCTCCCCTCTTCCAACTCCAAGGAGAGAGAAGGGAGATTCACTAGGGTTGATGGTTTTCACTTAGGGGAGAGACTTTACATTCAAAAGAGGGGTTGAAACCCACAAGATCCAATCCCACACAATGCAAGATTGGATGCTAAATGAGTTTCAAGGGTTAAGAAAGCAAGGCTACCCTCTTTTGTAAAGAATGTTGATAGAAGAATTAAGCTAGGAATGCATAGAAAGTGACAAAGATTCGCTTATAAACTGAGATAGGGATATAGGATGAAGCTGCGGACCTGGAATTAGCAGTAAAATGTCGATACGGCGCTGTCCTACAAATTTGAGCAAAATTTGACGGGACGATGGCGCCCGGCGTGCACACGGTCCTCCGAAAAATCCGCGAAATGAAGGGGGATCTGTTCGTCTCTGCACAAGGATTCCAGATCTTCAATTTCACCCGCGTACCTGCAACCTACACATAGAAAAGTGAAGACAATTGGGGGGTTAGGGATTAGGGGTTTGCCCTTAGGTCAAACCCCGGTTTTGGAATTAACCAAGAAATGAGAAATGCTGTAAATGTAATGTAAAACAAGTACTAATATCTTGTTGTAAGGATGTTTGTATCCTTATGTGCGAAGGTATAGATGTTGTTGTTTGTTGTATTGTTGTATGTTGTATGTAGCATGTAGTATGTGATCTCCTCTTCAATGGTTGAATCCTTGTCTTGAATGCAACACTTAGCCTTGAATGGAGACTTAGAATGATCAATTGCTTGAAAGAATGCTTGAATGCTTGAATGCTTGAGTATAGTTTCCACGCTTTTTCCATCATATCGAATGAAAGAGGAAAATGTAGTTTATATACTTGCCAATTAGGGTTAATAGACTGATTTTCCCGACCTTAGGCCGACCAGGAAAGATAATTTTCCAATTTACAAACATAAAGACCCGAAGTCCAAAAGAGACCAGGCCCAAAATAGGACCCAGGGACCAGGGCGCTGGGCGCCATGGTCCTGGGGGACCAGGGCACTGGGCACTCTGGTCCCACCTCCCGGGACAGTAGGGTGCAAAGGAGGTTCAGGCCAGGGTGCAAGAAAATGCAGTTTTTGGTGTCATAATCAGGTTTCGGGGTCTCCATTTAGGTTGCGTGTTGCATCGCCATCGTGAAGACCGAAATGCAGTCGAAATTGCAAGTGTCGCAATTTTAGGATGCTACACACTCATATTCGACAAATCCATAAAAATCATGACAGCACGACACAACAAATTTACAAATCACATCATTTTGCAAAAATTTTCCAGATGCGCTAAAACAGACTCCAGATGCGCTAAAACTAACCCACGCACTAGGTTGTCTTTCCTACGCGCTAATCTGTTTACTATATGCGCTAGACTGACTCTACGCGCTAATCTATACCTCCCAGGCGCTACTCGTTTGACCCTATGCACTAGGTTAGCCCTACGCGCTAAACCCCCTTACCCATGCGAACCCCTATGACCCCTATGCGCTAGGTCTACCCTACACGCTAACCTGCTGACCTGACGTGCTACCCGACTATCGCCATGCGCTATTTTGCATCTATGCGCTAACCTATGTTTCCTATGCGCTACCCTATTTTATTTCGGACGCACCCCTAAAATAGACTTGATGCGCTACTTAAAAGTTCGTATGCGCTAATCTATGCTTTAGACATGCTAAAACGTTAAACCCGAGTTTTAAAAATCAAAAAAGGACTAAAAACGACCAAATAAAAAATCAAAAGAGGGTCAAAAATGTTGACTTACTGGTGGTCCATACGCTGCAGGCCTCCGGTACCTCTGAACGCGCTCGAAACGGTGTCTGGAATATGGAATAGGCATTTTCTCTTCAGACCAAATTCTCTTTCTCCAAAGTCAACAAAGCACAAATAAATCAAATCAAAGCTATTTTCCCCCTTTTATAGGAGAAAAATGAAATTAGGGTTAGCCCAACGGACATGTACTATGGTCACGGTCTCCCCTATACCCTACACGCTATACATTATCAGGAGATGAATCAATTTACACACATTTTACATCGACGAAATCCTACACATCACACGCAACTCATCAAATCAAATCAAAAAATTTCAAAAAAATTGATTCATCTCCCGAGGGGGCATCACCATCAAATATCGAATCTGGGGCATCACGCATCAAATCAAATCTGGGGCACAACTTGCAAATCAAAAGAGCGACACAAAAATTGCATTTGATCATAAATCATGATAACGCATCATTTTCTTTGAAATAACATGTGCACACACGTCACTTCAAAGAGGGGCAAAATGTAGACATATAAAAATGACCATATTCCTAAATGAATATTTTATGTTCATTTCTCTATTTAATTAAATCCAATTTAATTAAAATACCCTTATTCCTCTATTTAATTAAGTAAATTACTCAATTTATTTAAATTAAATTCACTATACCATTTAATGAATAAATCATTTTATTCAATTAAACTCCCCCTATCCACTTTTAATTAAATACAAATTTAATTAAATAGTTATCCTAAATTGAATAAATCTAATTTATTTAATTTCCCCAAATTGCAACCAAATTGAATTAAATTACTTAATTCAATTAAATCCTATTATCCCTCTATCCACTTGCAAAATCCTACATCTCCCACTTGCCTTCCTAAACCCCTTTCTAATCCCTTCTAGACTCTTCTAATCACTTCTAATTAGCCTAACCCATCTTCTAAACTTTGTCACATCCCTAAGCAAGGGGAGGTCACTTCTCAAACCCTCAAAGTCTTTGATAACCATTAAAGGCTTCAAACCTTCAACCACTTAATTCCTCAAAGTCTTTGATAACCATTAAAGGCTTCAAGCCTTCAACCACTTAATTCCCCAAAGTCTTCATAACCATTAATGGTTAACTCAAACCCTCCTACATGGTTAAAGAATTTCTTTTAACTCAACCTTCATCCAACCCAAGGGTCTCATCAAGCATTTAATGCTTTGACCATGATTATCTCTTAATCATTTGCACAAAGGTTTATCCTTGGATTAACTCTTAATCCAGTGGGTAATCCTAACTTAAGCTTGACCCTTACCTTCTAGATAACCCTAAGGTCTTCTCGGGCATTTAATGTCTCCAACCCCTTCTCTCAACCCAACCCTATGTTGACACTTGTCACCATTTCGTTGGTGCAAATTGCAAACATGGATCCCCAACTTTCAAACTCAACCCTTGATCAACTCTTTCAATCCTAACCATCCATTGCCCTGTTTTTGCTATTTTATGTTCATTTCTCTATTTAATTAAATCCAATTTAATTAAATTACCCATATTCCTCTATTTAATTAAGTAAATTACTCAATTTATTTAAATTAAATTCATGGTACCATTTGAAGAATAAATCATTTTATTCAATTAAATTCCCCCTATCCACTTTTAATTAAATACAAATTTAATTAAATAGTTATCCTAAATTGAATAAATCTAATTTATTTAATTCCCCCAAATTGCAACCAAATTGAATTAAATTATTTAATTCAATTAAATCCTATTATCCCTCCATCCACTTGCAAAATCCTACATCTCCCACTTGCATTCCTAAACCCCTTTCTAATCCCTTCTAGACTCTTCTAATCGCTTCTAATTAGCCTAACCCATCTTCTAAACTTTGTCACATCCCTAAGCAAGGGGAGGTCACTTCTCAAAACCCTCAAAGTCTTTGATAACCATTAAAGGCTTCAAACCTTCAACCACTTAATTCCTCAAAGTCTTTGATAACCATTAAAGGCTTCAAGCCTTCAACCACTTAATTCCCCAAAGTCTTCATAACCATTAATGGTTAACTCAAACCCTCCTACATGGTTAAAGAATTTCTTTTAACTCAACCTTCATCCAACCCAAGGGTCTCATCAAGCATTTAATACTTTGACCATGATTATCTCTTAATCATTTGCACAAAGGTTTATCCTTGGATTAACTCTTAATCCAGTGGGTAATCCTAACTTAAGCTTGACCCTTACCTTCTAGATAACCCTAAGGTCTTCTCGGGCATTTAATGTCTCCAACCCCTTCTCTCAACCCAACCCTATGTTGACACTTGTCACCATTTCGTTGGTGCAAATTGCGAACATGGATCCCCAACTTTCAAACTCAACCCTTGATCAACTCTTTCAATCCTAACCATCCATTGCCCTACTTTTGCTATAAATAGAGCTCTCATTCCTCCATTTTGAATCACCCTCCAAGTTTGTAGTATCATATTTATGCTCAAATACATTCAAGCTTTCATTTGATATATGCTCATCATTTTAGCCTCTCTTTTAAATCAGGAATTAGTCTAAATATGCATGTTTAGAATAATTTCTTTATCATTTTAGCTCAATCATAGACTAATATATCATGTTAGGATAGTATTTATACTAACCTTGTCATCTTATAATCTAGTTTATTGCATTTTAAGATCATGCATAGCTTAGGATGCATCTCATACTAAAATTTATCAAAGCATCCCTCGTTCTTGCATTTGCCATCCCTAAACCATTTTGCTCATTGATCTGAGAGCAAAAACATTGGTTTGAGGGACATTGTAGGATAGAGAACCATGGGACCAACCTTGGGAAGCTAAGTAATACCTCATTACTCCATAGCTTGCACCAAGAAGTCTTGTGTGTGTATGTGGATAAGTATTTTGGAACATTTTCACATATTAAGTTCTATCGACCCGCTTTTCCCGCATACAGGTTCTATCAGCCTTCTCGTTGAGGTTGGTACTAAGTGCTTAGATGTCACCTTTTCAATTATTCCTACATCGAATCAATTTTATGTGAAGTTGGGACATTTGTGGCTCTCTTCCATGAAAGCTACCCCTTCTAAAATACATAAATGTTTGAAATTCCCTCATAATGGCACTATTATAACAATTAATCATAGCCTTTACCAACCCATTGTGAAGAGTGGAAATTTCACTCTTGATTACTTTTGGCCTAAACAACTTGAGTGTCTTATGCCTCAAAATGATATCCTTTTCTTATCTTCTCAAAAATGGAAAAATGAGATGATCATGGCCTTGAGTAAACCTAGAGACCCCACACTCACGAATATTCGTCCTCCTCATAATGGACACAATATGCTTCCTACTCCTTCTATTCCTCCTATATATACCTCAGTCCTAACTCCTACATCCTACAAAGGAAAGTGCTTGGCATCAAGTCTCTCTAAATCTATTGGGGTTTCTTTTGTTCTTCCCCCTATAAGGGAAGAAAAGAATCACGTGTCCATTGATCCTCAACCTTCGCAAGTCTCGTCTAAAACAAAAAGGAATCGTTGTGTGAGAGAACATTGATGAAGATGTCATGCTAAGGCTCGTAAGCTTTCTTCCCAAACCATTTCCTCCCCAAAGATAGCAAATGTTGACTTGGTCCCATTCGTCCAACCTTTGCCTAACCTTAGGTATGAAGTTCAACTCAAATCACCTAAATTAAAAATGCTTAAGAAAAATGATGGTTCAACTTCTTTTTATGTTAAATATCCTATTTTTATTAATCTAAATGATGATATGGATGATAATAATGTTCTGATTAATTAGAAAAACAGGTTTTAAGGACTTGAAACCTTTTACAAAAAGATCAAAAGAAACATCATCAAAGATCAACTAGACCAGCATAAAGACAACATACAAAAGACTGGCAAGAAAGCCAGCAACCTGAACAGATAGAAAAAAACTAGGAACGGCAAAATAGAAAAAACTGAAAAGAAAGACCTATGTAGCTAGGAACACCTACAGAGACTTAAGAAGTTCAGCAGCCTTGATGACCAACAGGTCATAATTCGCCGAAGCAACTTTGAGCTCTTCGATTTCCTTGTTTAGCTTTTTCTCCCTCTTCTTGCCTCTGGTCCTCATTCTTGGTCCTTGCACACCTTCCACGCCCTCCATGCCAGGTTCCTTCTCCAAGGATCCCTTCTCATTCTCCAGCTTACTAATCAGGATTTTGATGTTGTCAACCGAAGCCTTCAGAATGTTATAAATGAGTTCAGCAATGCTTCTGAGACAGATATCGATTTTGTTGAGTGTATTTTCAGCATCCAGAATAATGATTCTGGTGATATGTATGATCTTGTTGAAATTAATGATGAGTTATCTTCACATTTTTCAAAAGCATTAATCTTAGTTCCTACTAACAAACAAAGTGATTCACCCTTAGAAGATGGTCCTTATTTGGAACTTGTAGTAGCTCCATTTGATGTTCTCCAAGTGGCTCCTCTTGCATCTTGTCCATCATTCGTAGATGATGTTAAGCAAGATCAGGAGGTGGATGATTTACTTGACTAGCTTCATTCGTGTTGTGGATTCTCTTTGTTGTTTTTTCTCAAGTTCATAATGTGCTTCCTCGTGATGTGTCGCTTTACATGTTTTTGTGCTATGTTTGGTTCTCTTTGGATGACCCTTGTTACTCTGTTGGTACAAGGTAACTGTAATACCCTAAAAATGGTCATCTAAACCATGGGCCCCTAATCTCGACAACATCACCAAGGTCCTAACTAAAGGCAATTAAATCAACCTTGAGCACATTATTAATTCTTTAATCATCAAATATCACATGGAAAATCAATTACTCAATATTAATTAAATATTCATTTAATTAATTGAATCATTTCCAAGAATATCATTTTGATCAATTATCCTATTTTAATTTATTAAATATCCTTGCATATTTAATTAAATAATAAAATTGTCATTTAATCATGCAAAAGGAATTAATTTATTACAAAAGAGTAATTAATTACAAAACAAGAGTTGAATTGAAATTAAATCATAAAAGAATTGAATTGAGAGAGAAATCCAACTTGAGATATTATTTCCTTTTCTAAATTTAGAACTTGAAATCAGAAAAGCAATTAAATTGAATTATTGAATTATTTTCTAAAATTGGAACTCAAAGCTTTTTAGAAAAAAAAGTTCAGTTGCATTGAAAAGACTCTTTTCTTGAATTATATTTTTATCACAAATGTATGGAATTAATTTATTATTATTTCCAATGCAACTTGGACTTCTAATTTGAATGCATTTCAATTAAACTATAATTGGAATCTATCTCAAGGTTAACTAAACCGGATTTCTCAATCATTTTCAATTAATCCTAAATTGAGCTTTTCTTTTGGTAATTCTCTATAAATTCAGTCTTCAGCTCTCATTCCAATTTACCCCAGAGATTTTTGAGAACACGCTTGTAGATTATTATCACACTAATTTTGCTCTGGAGTCATTGAAGATTATTGTGCTTTTTAGATTATTTTACATCCATTATTGCTTACATCCATTATTGCTTGAATTGATTATTTGCTTGAATTATTCATCCATCTTGCATCCATATAGTTAAATATCATATTGATTAAATCATTCATCTTGGTGTAGTCTAGTCATTGGTATTGCTTATAACAACCTGAGAACAATATTATACTCGCATCTTTTAGAAGGCAATTAGTCGCTTTGTTATGGTTTATTACTTATTGATTATTGATTACTAACCATGCATATAATGACTTAATTGAAGTGTTGTCCTTACAGCTACAGACCACTTTTTCACACACATCATCCCTGGCACCCACCATGGGGCAGAAGACTACATTTTTTGGCCTCCAAGACTGACTGTTTATTTTTTTGTTATTTTCCAAATTTCAGATTTTTTAATTTTTCATCCATACATCTCGTACGACAATTCCCACAGGCTGAAACGACAAACTGTAGGTGTCATACGAACTGGGATCCTATATCGTACGAGTTTTCATACTGTCGTACGACTCTGTATTTTTTGGTAAAATTTTTTTTAAAAAGAGGCAAATTTTCATTATTTTTTGATTATTCTAACGACTAACCCTGACTATTTATCTGTCTATCTCAGAATTTTTCACAGCCTAAGTAGTTTTTACAGAACTCTTGTCAAAGAATATGCTTGTCGCATAAAGACAATATGACTACTGATTCGTTGTCTTTGTAGGTTGCCTAAGGAGAATCGACTAAACATCATGTATTCTTTAAATTCAGTTTTTAGGAACCTAACTTGCTATCTGCTTAAAGAACAAATCTATCTTTTGTGTTTTTAGAAGATTTTGAGAGGTAGGGGAGTATGTCTTGTCTTTTTCTACACAATCAGAAATCCAGACCCTTGAGGGTTTTTCTTTGTTTGAGATTTGTACATCTTTAGCAGGCCTACCCTCTTGAGGGGTTGAAAAACTCTTAAAGCCATTACGGTCGGTGTGAGGGGAATGACCTAAGTGGGAACGACTAAATGCCAAGTACTCCAACCCACTATAAATAAATGTGATTTGATGAAAATCAAGTTAACGACAGTGCTCAGGAATAGCTCTCCTCCGTACCTTTGGGTATATTAAACTTTGGTTTTCAAGGCTGAGAGACCTCTTAATTGAGTTTATACCTCGAAGCGCTGAACGGATCCCTGACTAGTTCCAATTAAAATTAGAAACTACCTGGTTCATCTCCAAAAGGGGGATAATATTTGTGCAAGAGAGATAGTAACTGGTGATCAGGCAGGGGGTCAGGCACCTCAAGGGTCAGAAGAGGACAAGGAAAAAGCAAAACTGGGAGAGGACAAAGATTCGAACACCAGGGACCCACACGACAGAGGTAAAGGAAAAAAATGGTCTTCGCTCTTCGGAGTGAAACCGCTGGTTAAATCTGGGCTCCCGGAAGCATCAAACATTTTAGACCTTGCCTCTGGACAGTTTGTTATTTTTGTTCCAGACAAAGTGGTCGATATGACTATTTCCGACCTTTCTATGACATTAGTAGGACGATTCTCTGGCTTTAGGCCTAACATTGATGATGTTAGGAATTTCATAAGGAGAAAATGGCTTGTTAAAGGACAAGTGGAAGTGGCAGCACTTCTCAAAGGGTTTTTTACCTTCGCTTTCAACTCTAAAGAAGACATGAATAAAATTCTCTACGAAGGCCCTTGGATGTTTGGCAAATCATCCCTAGCTCTTTAGAAATGGGCCCCGAATCTCATCCTCGATGAATCCTTCTTTGTTTCGGCGCTAGTTTGGACACACCTCCCGGGTCTTCCGTTGAAACACTGGAATGAGGAAGTCTTCAAGGGTATTGCGAAATCCTTCAGAGAACTCTTGTCGATCGACCCGATGACGGCGGCTAAATCAAGGTTAGTCTTTGCTCGCATCTGCGTAAATGTTAATCAAATGACAGATATTCCTCAATCTATAGACATCATTTCTAAACTTGGAAAATGGTCCCAAGCTATTGAATATGAATCTCTACCATTTGCTTGTTTCCACTGCACAAAATCGGGGCATTGGGCTAAATCATGTCTGCTCAAGAAAAACAAGGAAAACAAGATTGATAGCAACAACAAGAACAAAAAGACCTAACAAATGATAAATAAAAAAGGAGACTCATCAACAACTAAGAGTAACCAAAATAAGGATATGATGGAACTTTTGAATGAAGCCAAGAGGAATGGGAGTAGTAGCAACAACCAACAAGATTGTGTTTGCTCCAATGACCAACTAGAGAGAGCTAAAGAAGCAGAGCAAGGAACTGAGTTGAACAATAAAAAAAACCCAAAGAACCAGGAGACTGGATCTGTTAGTTAGGAGAAGGAAGACTCCATTCCGGACCGGGAGGCTAGATCAGTGAGTCAGGAGAAGGAAGAGACCATTCTAGCCCTATCTCTATCAAAACCGGCTGAGGAAAGCTTTTATGAAGCTCAAGCCCCTTCTGATACTGAGCCTTTACTATTTTTAACCAATGGAAGCCCAAAGCCCAACCTCTGTAAAACCCCTTCCCACAGTGTGGATTTGTTGGATGGGAATCTCCGGATATTCGGATCGAGAGAAGGAAAATTGAACAAGGAGGAATTCAATGGAGGAATCTCAACTAGAAGCAAGATCAAGAAAAAGGTTGATGTTGGAGGTCAGAACAAAAAGTAGGGTAGGCCATCCCTAAAACATCAAAGGGAACAGGAAAGCTGGAAGAACCGTGCTGATGGAACACAGTGTTCCATTGAGTTAGCCCTATCCCCAGTTAAAGTATGAAGATAATATCCTGGAATATTATAGGGCTGAACGCCCCTCATAAGCAAGATGTGTTACGGAACATCAGCAGAGATCATAAACCGAATGTAGTCCTTGTTCAAGAAACCAAGATGTCTAAAGAAAAAGTTGAAAAGATTAGAATTTTCAAAGAAAATGGAGTCATAGGATCAAACTCGGAGGGAGCTTCTGAAGGAACTGCGATTTTTTGGAACCAAAAAACCATTACTAGAAAGGAAATCATCTCTTCTAATAATAGGATCTCTGTTCAGCTTGAGCATATTAAGGACAACTTTGTCTGGGTGTTATCTAATGTCTATGCGCCTAATACCAAATCCGAGAGAGCTAAATATTGGAAAAGCCTTGCAGCTGACAGACTCCAGTTTGTTGATCAAAGCTGGATTATTATGGGAGACTTCAATACCCCGCTCAAAGTTGAAGAGAAGATGGGAGGTATCCCCTTACAACTTGATGGGAAACAAGACCTCATGGACTTCATTAACGACCAATCTCTCATTGATATGGATCTCCAGGGCATCAATTTCACTTGGACCAATAGAAGAATCGGAGCTGATCTGATTCAAGTCAAGCTTGATAGATCTTTAATTTCTCTTGACTGGCTTTCTAAGTATAATTGTTCCCTTGCCTCTGTTATCAAAATTGGTTCGACCATTACCCCATCTCCTTTACTACCAACTCTTTTTCGACAAAGAGAAACTTCCCTTTCAGATTTGGAAAAGTTTGGCTCTCTCATCCTTCTCTGGAAGCTTCCATTGCTGAATGGTGGAACTCTGAAGTGGAGGGCAAGGCTCTTTTTAGAATTGCCAAAAAGCTCAACATCATAAAAGCCAAAATTAAATCCTGGAACAAAGAATTTTTTGGGGACATATTCAAGAAAAAAATTCAAGTCAAAGCTGAAATAAAGTATGTTCAGGATAGAATCCAAGAGGTGGGGTTGACCGAAGTGTTAGGGTTTCAAGCTGATCCGAAGCAAATATGAACTAACAATTATATGCAGATTTAAATACAAAAGATAAATAAATAAAATAGGACACAGATAATATAGAGATTTAACGTGGTTCACCCAAAATGGGTTACATCCACCATACATAACCGTCCAATCTTTCTTATTATCCAAAAAAAATAGTACATCAACAATACAATGTCTTAAGCATCCAAGCCGCCCATAACATGCATTTTTAGGGCAACCAACAAAGTTGGCCTTTTTAGGGTTTTATTACAATGTTGGTTTTCATCAACAAAAAATGGCAAAAAAAAATTTCTCAAGGGCTACTGCCCCCGAACCCCCATAGCAGGTTTCGCTCGCTTTGGCGGCTGCCGCCCCCAAACCCTCGCCCAGGGCAGGGCCCGGCCCCGAACCCCGACAAGGATACGTGCTGAGTGTACAGTATTTTACTGATCAGTCACCATATTTCAACAATCTCCCACTTGGAAACTGATCAGGCTCCACACCGAACAATCTCCCACTTGGAGACTGAAACTACACGACACCATTGTACATGCAACATCCGCAGGAAAAAACACTAGGACTCGACTGGTATACATTCCACAATTATCAATCAAGAAGGCCAATAGAAACTGATGAAGAAATCAGCTTCTCCTGTGGAACTACCTTCATGAACATATCGGCAGGATTCTCACTTGTGTGAATCTTCTCAAGCCGTAACTGACCCTCCTCCAAAATAGTCCGGATGAAGTGGTACCTGAGCTGAATGTGCTTTGTTCTTGAATGAAAAGTAGAGTACTTCGCAAGATGAATGGCATTCTGGTTATCAGTATACAATGGGCAATCCTCTTATGTTTGACCCAATTCCTCCAGAAAACATTGTAACCAAATCATCTCCTTGCTGGCTTCTATAGCAGCAACATACTCAGCTTCAGTGGTTGAAAGTGCAACAACCTTTTGCAGCCTACAAATTCAACTGACTGCAGTTCCCCTTATAGTAAAAACATACCCTGTAGTACTCCTCCATGAATCAATATCACCCACCAAATCAGAGTCAACAAATCCACTCAGAGCAGCATTAGATCCTTTGAAACATAATGCCTTCATAGTAGTTCCTTTCAAATACTCAAGGATCCATTTCACAACATTCCATACCTGGATTACTCATAAACTTGCTCAAAACTCCCACTGCATGTGCAATATCTAGCCTTGTGCATACCATTGCATATATTAGACTACCAACAACTGATGAATACGGGATGTTAGACATTTTATTAATCTCTTCAAGTGCCTTTGGGCACATCTCCTGAGTCAATTTGAAATGACTAGCCAAATGTGTACTAACTGCTTTTGCATCCTGCATGTTAAATCTTTTCAACACCTTCTTTATATACTCACTTTGGGACAAATTCAAGGTTCTATTTTTCCTGTCCCATGTAATTCTCATACCGAGAATTTGCTTAGCTGCACCCAAATCCTTCATAGCAAATGACCTGGCTAATTTTTGTTTAAGATCATTTATATGTTGTATGTTAGACCCAGCAACAAGCATGTCATCAACATAAAGCAACAGGATAATATAACTGCCATTATTAAATCTCTTAAAATATACATAATGATCAGAATGACATCTATGATAACCGTGTTCAGCCATGAAACTATCAAATTTTAAATACCATTGTTGGGGTGCTTGCTTTAGGCCATACAGATTTTTCATCAACCTGCACACCAAGTTCTCCTTACCTTTGACCTCATATCTCTGTGGTTGCAACATGTAAATTTCCTCCTCCAAATCTCCATGGAGAAAATCTATTTTCACATCTAATTGTTCAAGATGTAAATCATCTACAACCACAAGACTAAGTACAGTTCTAATTGAAGTCATTTTTACAACTGAAGAAAATATTTCATCATAATCTATACCTTTTTTCTGTGCAAAACCTTTTACCACAAGTTTGGCCTTATATCTTTTCTGACCTCTTTCCTCCTCCTTCAGTCGATAAACCCATTTGTTAGGCAAGGCTCTTTTTTCTGCAGGTAAAGGGACTAAGTCCCAAGTCTTATTTTTCATCAAGGATTCCATCTCCTCTTTCATGCCTAGCTCCCACTATTGTTTGGCATCCACCTGCATTGCTTCTTCATATTCTTTTGGTTCACCAGAATCAGTTAATAATATAGAATACAAAGAAGGAGAAAATCTTTCAGGGGGTCTACTTGACCTCGTAGAATGTCTAACACTTGCAGGAGTTTGTGGGACATTCTATTGTTGTTGAGCATCAGGTACCTGTAGCATTTCATTTTCAGGAATCTCATCCAGCACCACATATTCTTGCTTGTCATGTTCATGCTTCTTTTCCTACATCTGTTCTTTATACATAACCTTCTCATTGAATATAACATCTCTACTTCTAGTTATTTTCTTATTTTCAAAATCTCATAACCGATATCCTATATCCAATGAAGGTACATTTCTGAGATTTAGTATCAAGCTTGGTTCTGTTTTCTTAATCAACATGGACAAAAGCTTCACAACCAAAGATTTTCAGAAAAGAATAATTTACCTTTTTACCAGTTCATGCTTCCTCTGGAATACCACCATCCAAAGGGGTTGAAGGTCCTCTATTTATCAAATAGACAGCAGTATGTATAGCATTTGCCCAAAAATGTAAAGGAAATCCAGCATGCAATCTCATGCTCCTCGCGCGTTCCATGATAGTCCTATTCATTCTCTCTGACACACCATTTTCCTGTGGAGTTCCTGGAACTGTCTTCTGCTTTCTAATCTCATTTAAGGAGTAGAAATCTTCAAATGCCTTGCTGCAATACTCACCTCCATTATCCGATCTGAGACACTTCAACCTTTTTCCTGTCTCATTCTCAACCAAAGTTTTCCATTTCTTAAAAGTTTCAAAAACATCTGATTTTTGTTTTAGGAAATATACCCATGTTTTTCTGGTTGAGTCATCAATAAAAATAACATAATAACAAGAGCCACCAAGAAATGATACCTGAGCCAGTCGAATGCACAAGCTCTAACTTCTCACTCTTCTTCTCTTTCCCAACCTTGAGAAATCTGACTCTTTTTTGTTTGCCATAAACACAGTTTTCACAAAACTCTAAATCAATCTTCTTTAGTCCTGGCAATAGATTTTTGGAGTGAAGGATTTTCATCCCTTTCTCACTCATGTGCCCAAGCCTATGGTGCCACATTATCGAATCTGTTCTTGCAACATTTATTGTTGTTTTCCCTGCAGTAACTTTATCTGTAACAGCTAAGGTAGAGTAAGTATTACCAGTACACAAATATAATGTGTCTACCTTCGTACCTTTAGCTACTACTAATGATCCTTTACTGACCTTCCAGATGTTGTCTGAGAAGGTAACTATGCAACCTTCACTACCTAGTTGCCCTGCAGAAATTAAATTTCTTCTTAAGTTAGGAACATGTCTTACCTCCTATAGAAACCAGTCATTTATATTCTGCAACTTGATCTTTATCTTTCTTTTTCCAACAATTTGACAGGGTTCATCATCACCCAAATATACCTGTCCAAAATCACCTTGAACATAATCTAGAAAATATTTTCTATGGGGTGTATCATAAAATGAAGCCCCAGAATCTATTACCCAGGAATCATTAACATTATCCAAACATAAGATTAAAGCATCTTGTAAAGTATTACTTGCAATATTAGCTTCCTTACTGTCATTTTCATTTTTGTCTCCTTCTTTGTTTTTCCGAGACCAACAGTCTTTCTTTAGATGACCAGGCTTTCCATAGTACCAGCAATCTTTCTTTCCTCTAGATTGAGAGCATCCTTTCTTTGACTTCCCTCGTGACTTCTCATTCCAAGGGCCTTTTCCTCTTTCCTTTGGTCTTCTTCTGTTCTCCACATTCAAAACACTACCCAATGATGTTGGAGTCTCACCTGTGCTTTTCCTTCGCATTTCCTTGCTTAGGATAACACCAACAATATCATCAAATACCAAAGTATTTTTACTAGAGATAGAGTTACTTACAGCCATAACCAAGCTATTCCAGCTTTCTGGCAAAGAACATAAAATCAAGAGAGCCCTAACCTCTTCTGCAAAGGTAATTTTTACCGAAGACAATTGACTGGTAATTGTATTAAATTCATTTAAGTGCTCCACTACAGATCCTCCCTCACTCATTTTCAAATTAAACAAATGCTTTATAAGAAATACCTTATTCGAAGCCGAGGGTTTCTCACACAGCTTAGTCAATGTCGCCATCAAATCTACAACCATTTTTGCTTATGTTATATTGAAAAGTACAGACAGTACAAGGCACAATCGAATAGATCCCAGTGCCTTTCTATCTAAAATGTCTCATTCTTCATCTGACATTGTGGTTGCTTTCTTTGCCTTTCTTTCTAATGGCCGCCACAAATCCTTTTGATACGGGTAATCTTCCATCTGCATTTTCCATAACTGATAATTCTGGCCGTTAAACTTTTCAACCTTGAATTTGGAATCCTCCATTGCTCCCACTCAAATCTGAAAGTCCTACCAATTTACAGAAAACCTCGCTCTGATACCAATTGTTAGGGTTTCAAGCGGATCCGAAGCAAATATAAACTAACAATTATATGCAGATTTAAATACAAAAGATAAAGAAATAAAATAGGACATAGATAACACATAGATTTAATGAGGTTCACCCAAAATGGGTTACGTCCACCATACACAGTCATCCAATATTTCTTATTATCCAGCAAAAATAGTACATCAACTTTACAATGCCTTAAGCATCTCAGCCGCTTATAACATGCATTTTTAGGGCAACCAACAAAGTCGGCCTTTTTAGGGTTTTATTACAATGTCGGTTTTCATCAACAAAAAATGGCAAAAGAAATTTTCTCGGGGGCTACCGCCCCTAAACCCCCATAGCATGTTTCGCCCGCTTTGGAGGTTGCCACCCCCAAACCCCCGCAGTAGGCTTCACCCGCTTTGGGGGCTGCCACCCCCAAATCCCTGCCCGGGGCCCGGCCCGGCCCCGGCCCCGGACCCCGGCAAGGATACGTGCTAAGTGTATAGTAATTTGCTAATCAGTCACCATATTTCAACACGAAGATCTTAGGATGGCTGAAAATGATCTTTTATCTAAATACCACTCCATCATTTCTAATGAAGAGATTTTCTGGAGACAAAGATCTAGAGCTTTGTTTCTGAAGGAAGGCAATAAAAATACCCGCTTCTTTCACTTAACTGCTCTTAAGCATAGGGCAGCCAATAGAATATCCAGACTAAATTGCAATAAAGACATCTTAACAAAGGACTGTGACATAAGGAAGGAAGCTCTCGAGCATTTCAGTACCCTGTTGGGTGATGTGGAAATTGTTAGGGTTTCAAGCAGATCCAAAGCAAATATGAACTAACAATTATATGCAGATTTAAATACAAAAGATAAAGAAACAAAATAGGACACAGATAACATAGAGATTTAACGTGGTTCACCCAGAATGGGTTACGTCCACCATACACAGCCATCCAATCTTTTTTATTATTTAGCAAAAATAGTACATCAACCTTATAATGCCTTAAGCATCCCAGCTGCTTATAACATGCGTTTTTAGGGCAACAAACAAAGTCAGCCTTTTTGGGGTTTTATTACAATGTCGGTTTTCATCAACGAAAAATGGCAAAAAAAAATTTCTCGGGGGCTCCCTCCCTCGAACCCCCACTTTTCTCGGGGCTGCCACCCCCAAACCCCTACCTGAGGCCCAGCCCGGCCCCAGACCCCAGCGAGGATACGTGCTGAGTGTACAGTACTTTGCTGATCAGTCACCACATTTTAACAATCTCCCACTTTGAGACTGATCAAGCTCCACACTAAATAATCTCTCACTTGGAGACTGATACTACACGACACCACTGTACATGCAACATCCGCTGGATAAAACACTAGGACTCGACTAATATAAATTTCACAATTATCAATCAAGAAGACCAACAGAAACTGATGAAGAAATCAGCTTCTCCTATGGAACTGTCTTCGTGAACATATAGGTGGGATTCTCACTTGTGTGATTCTTCTCAAGCCGTAACTAAACCTCCTCCAAAATAGTCCGGATGAAGTGGTACTTGGGTTGAATGTGCTTTGTCCTTGAATGAAAAGCAGAGTTCTTCGCAAGATGAATGGCACTCTGGCTATCAGTATACAATGGGCTATCCTCTTGTGTCTGACCCAATTCCTCCAAAAAATATTGCAACCAAATCATCTCCTTGTTGGCTTCTGTAGTAACAACATACTCAGCTTCAGTGGTCAAAACTGCAACAACCTTTTGCAGCCTAGAAATCCAAATGACTGCAGTTCCCCCTATAGTAAAAACATACCCTGTAGTACTCCTCCGTGAATCAATATCACCCGCCAGATCAAAGTCAACAAATCCACTTAGAGCAGCATGAGATCCTTTGAAACATAATGCCTTCGTAGTACTTCCTTTCAAATACCGAAGAATCAATTTCACAGCATTCCAATGTTCCATACTTGGATTACTCATAAACCTGCTCACAACTCCCATTGCATGTGCAATATCTGGCCTTGTGCACACTATTGCATACATCAGACTGCCAACAGCTGATGAATACGGGATGTTAGACATTTTATTAACCTCTTCCTGTACCTTTGGGCACATCGCCTTAGTCAATTTGAAATGACTAGCCAAATGTGTACTAATTATTTTTGCATCCTACATGTTAAATCTTTTCAACACCTTCTTTATATACTCACTTTGGGACAAATTCAAGGTTCTATTTTTCCTGTCCCGTGTAATCCTCATACCGAGAATTTGCTTAGCTGCACCCAAATCCTTCATAGCAAATGACCTGGCTAATTTCTGTTTAAGATCATTTATATGTTGCATGTTAAACCCAGCAACAAGCATGTCATCAACATAAAGCAATAGGATAATATAACTGTCATTATCAAATCTCTTAAAATATAAACAATGATCAGAATAACATCTATGATAACCGTGTTCAGCCATGAAACTATCAAATTTTAAATACCATTGTCGAGGTGCTTGTTTTAGGCCATACAGACTTTTCTTCAACCTGCACACCAAGTTCTCCTTACCTTTGACCTCATATCCCTGTGGTTGCAACATGTAAATTTCCTCCTCCAAATCTCCATGGAGAAAAACTATTTTGACATCTAATTGTTCAAGATGTAAATCATCTGCAGCCACAAGACTAAGTACAGTTCTAATTGAAGTCATTTTTACAATTGAAGAAAATATTTCATCATAATCTATACCTTTTTTCTGTGCAAAACCTTTTACCACAAGTTTGGCCTTATATCTTTTCTGACCTCTTTCCTCCTCCTTCCTCCTCCTTCAGCCGATAAACCCATTTGTTAGGTAAGGCTCTTTTTTCTGCAGGTAAAGGGACTAAGTCCCAAGTCTTATTTTTCATCAAGGAGTCCATCTTCTCTTTCATGCCTGGCTCCTACTATTGTTTGGCATCTACCTGCATTACTTCTTCATATTCTTCTGGTTCACCAGAATCCATTAATAAAATAGAATACAAAGAAGGAGAAAATCTTTCAGGGGGTCTACTTGTCCTCATAGAATGTCTAACACTTGCAGGAGTTTGTGGGACAATCTGTTGTTGCAGAGCATCAAGTACCTGTGGCATTTCATTTTCAGGAATCTCATCCAACACCACATATTCTTGTTTGTCATGTTCATGCTTCTTTTCCTACATCTGTTCTTTATACATAACCTTCTCATTGAATATAACATCTCTACTTCTAATTATTTTCTTATTTTCAAAATCTCATAACCGATAGTCATATTCATCTATCCCATATCCAATGAAGGTACATTTCTGAGATTTAGCATCAAGCTTGGTTTTATTTTCTTTATCAACATGGACAAAAGCTTCACAACCAAAAGTTTTTAGAAAAGAATAATTTACCTTTTTACCAGTCCATGCCTCCTCTGGAATACCACCATCCAAAGGGGTTGAAGGTCCTCTATTTATCAAGTAGACAGTAGTATGTACAGCATCTGTCCAAAAATGTAAGGGCAATCCAGCACGCAATCTCATGCTCCTCGCGCGTTTCATGATAGTCCTATTCATTCTCTCTGACACACCATTTTCCTGTGGAGTTCCTGGAAATGTCTTCTGCTTTCTAATCTCATTTAAGGAGAAGTAATCTTCAAATGTTTTGCTGCAATATTCACCTCCATTATCCGATCTGAGACACTTCAACTTTTTTCCTGTCTCATTCTCAACCAAAGCTTTCCATTTCTTAAAAGTTTCAAAAACATCTGATTTTTGTTTTAGGAAATATACCCATGTTTTTCTGGTTGAGTCATCAATAAAAATAACATAATAACAAGAGCCACCAAGAGATGATACCTGAGCCGGTCCCCATACATCTGAATGTACATGCTCTAACTTCTCACTCTTCTTCTCTTTCCCAACCTTGAGAAATCTGACTCTTTTCTGTTTACCATAAACACAGTTTTCACAAAACTCTAAATCAATCTTCTTTAGTCCTATCAATAGATTTTTGGAGTGAAGGGTTTTCATCCCTTTCTCACTCATATGCCCAAGCCTATGGTGCCACATTATCGAATCTGTTCTTGCAACATTTATTGTTGTTGTCCCTGCAGTAACTTTATCTGTAGCAGCTAAGGTAGAATAAGTGTTACCAGTACACAGATATAATGTGCCTACCTTCGCACCTTTAGCTACTACTAATGATCCTTTACTGACCTTCCACATACTGTCTAAGAAGGTAACTATGCAACCTTCACTACCTAGTTGCCCTGCAGAAATTAAATTTCTTCTTAAACTAGGAACATGTCTTACCTCTTGCAAAAACCAGTCATTTCCATTCTACAACTTGATCTTTATCTTTCCTTTTCCAACAATTTGACAAGGTTCATCATCACCCAAATATACCTATCCAGAATCACCTTGAACATAATCTAGAAAATATTTTCTATGGGGTGTAGCATGAAATGAAGCCCCAGAATTTATTACCTAGGAATCATTAACATTATCCAAACATAAGATTAAAGCATCTTGTAAAGTATTGCTTGCAATATTAGCTTCCTTACTGTCATTTTCATTTTTGTCTCCTTCTTTGTTTTTCCGAGACCAACAGTCTTTCTTTAGATGACCAGACTTTCCGTAGTATCAGCAATCTTTCTTTCCTTTAAATTAAGAGCTTCCTTTCTTTGACTTCCCTCGTGACTTCTCATTCCAAGGGCCTTTTCCTCTTTCCTTTGATCTTCCTCTGTTCTCCACATTCAAAACACTATCCGATGAAGTTAGAGTCTCACCTGTGCTTTTCCTTCGCATTTCCTTGCTTAGGATAACACCAACAATATCATCAAATACCAAAATATTTTTACCAGAGATAGAGTTACTTACAGCCATAACCAAGCTATTCCAGCTTTTTGGTAAAGAACATAAAATCAAGAGAGCCCTAACCTCTTCTGCAAAGGTAATTTTTACCAAAGACAATTGACTGGTAATTGTATTAAATTCATTTAAGTGCTCCGCTACAGATCCTCCCTCACTCATTTTCAAATTAAACAAACGCTTCATAAGAAATACCTTATTCGAAGCCGAGGGTTTCTCATACAACTTAGCCAATGTTGCCATCAAATCTACAGTCATTTTTGTTTTTGTTATATTGAATGCTATAGATGGTGCAAGGCACAATCGAATGGATCCCAGTGTCTTTCTATCTAAAATGTCCCACTCTTCATCTGACATTGTGGTCGCTTTCTTTGCCTTTCCTTCCAATGGCTGCCACAAATCCTTTTGATACAGATAATCCTCCATTTGCATTTTCCATAACTGATAATTTTGGCCATTAAACTTTTCGACCTTGAATTTGGAATCCTCCATTGCTCCCACTCAAATCTGAAAGTCCTACCAATTTATAGAAAACCTCGCTCTGATACCAATTGTTAGGGTTTCAAGTAGATCCGAAACAAATATGAACTAACAATTATATGCAAATTTAAATACAAAAGATAAAGAAACAAAACAGGATACAGATAACATAGAGATTTAACGTGGTTCACCCAGAATGGGTTACGTCCACCATACACAGTCATCCAATCTTTCTTATTATCTAGTAAAAATAGTACATCAACCTTACAATGACTTAAGCATCCCAACCGCTTATAACATGCGTTTTTAGGGCAACAAACAAAGTCGGCATTTTTAGGGTTTTATTACAATGTCGGTTTTCATCAACGAAAAATGGCAAAAAAAAATTTCTTGGGGGCTCCCGCCCCCAAACCCCTGCCCGAGGCCCAGCCCGGCCCTAGACCCCAGCGAGGATACGTGCTGAGTGTACAGTACTTTGCTAATCAGTCGCCACATTTTAACAGAAATCCTGGATTTCAGCAAGCAAAACACCCTCTTACAAGCTATCCCTCCTATCCTGTCGGAAGCTAACAACCATCTTTTATCTTGTATCCCCTCTAATCTAGAAATCAAAAAGGCGGTGTTCTCCTTTCAAGGGGATAATTTTTTTGGTCTGGATGGCTTCCCCATGTTTTTCTTCCAAAATTTCTAGCACATAGTGGAGGCTGACATATGCAATGGTGTTAAGGAATTCTTTGGCTCTAGAAAACTCCTAAAGGAACTGAACGCTACCTTCATTGTCTTAATCCCAAAGATCCCCAGAGTTGATTCTCTTAATAAGTTTAGACCCATCAACTTGTGTAACTCTATCTACAAGATCTTATCTAAGGTTCTGACTTCCAGGTTATTGGAAATTCTTTCAAGGATTATATTTGTCTAGCAGAATGGCTTTGTCCCCAGAAGACAGATTTTGGACTCCATCATTTCCGTTCGTGAAAACATCCACTCCCTGAAAGTGGCAAATAACCAGGGATTCTTCTTAAAGTTAGACATGGCTAAAGCTTTTGATAGAGTGAACTAGCAGTTTCTCCTTAAGATCATGAAATCGTTTGGTTTTGGTGACAAAGTTACTCAGCTCTGCTCTCAACTAATGGAAGTTTCCTCCTCTGCTGTTATTGTCAATGGCTCTCCATCCAGTTTCTTCAAAAGCTCTAGAGGTCTCAGACAGGGGGACCCCATATCCCCTATCCTATTCACTATTCTTGTTGAATGCTTGGGAAGATTCATCCTTAAAAATGTGGAAAATGGCAATCTTAAGGGCCTGAAACCTTCTTCTTCCAATGTTGTCTGCTCTCATGAACAATTTGTTGATGACTCTATCACCATGGGGGAAGCCACCATCATGGAAGCTAAAAATATGAAGATTATTCTAAATACTTATGAATCTACCTTTGGCCAGAAAATCAATTGGGATAAAAGCTCTTTGTTTTTCATCAATACCTCGGTTCAAAGGCAAATAAGGATTGGCAAGATTCTTGGCTGCAACATCTCTGGGTTTCCCTCTACCTTTTTGGGGCTTCCTCTGTGTCTCAAGCCTGAGGATTCCTACTGGAACAAGCTAGTTGACAGAATTAACTTGAAACTTGCTAGTTGGAAAGGGGCTGTCCTAAGTCAAGCAGGAAAAATCACTCTGCTCAAAGCCACTCTCCAAAATCTTCTTATGTATGCTCTTATCTTGTTCAAAATCCCCTCAAAGTTTGCGGAAGCCATTGAAAAAATCCAAAAAAATTTCCTTTGGTTGAGAGTGGAAGCTAAAAACAGAATTCCCCTTATTGCCTGGAATAAAATTTGCTCCCCTAAGGCCTCTAGTGGGTTGGGCTTAAGGAGCATTGGTTCTATGAATAAAACTTTATTAGCCAAACAAATATGGAGATTCAAAAGGGAGGAAAGAGAATGGAACTCTATCTGGAAAAACAAATATCTCTATATGCAACCTTTTAAGGAAGAATTCTTTGACAACTCTTTTAATGTTGAAGGATCTGCCATATGGAATGTTGTGTAATCAGCTAAAAGCTGGGCTGCTGCTGGCAGAACTTGGAACCTTGGAGATGGGAGGAGAATAAGATTTTGGGAAGATAGATGGATCCTAGATAAACCTCTGGAGGAAATCCCAATCCTTAAAGATTGGAAAGACCAATTCAAAAGAAGGTATAGAGAAATGGTTAGAGATTACTGGAGAAATGGGAAATGGATTGACTGTAGTGTCCGGGACTCAAGTTCCTTCAAATAGCTCTCTGCCAAAATCCCTAGAGACAACAAAGATGACAGATTGATATGGAGGGAAACTCTGGATGGGAAATACTCTGTTTCCTCTGTTGTGGCTATTCACAATGTTCCGGTGGAAGAAATTCCCATCTGGGCTAAAGTCTGGAACAAGAAGTTAGTTCCTAAGGTCAATATCTTCTTCTGGATTTTCATCCAAAATAAGGTATTAACCCTCGACAATCTTCACAAAAGAGGTATTATTTTTCCTAACAGGTGTTCTCTTTGTTGCAGGGAAGAAGAGACAGCTTGTCATATTCTCAATCAATGCACCTTTAGCTAGGATATCTGGAAAATCATCCTTTCCAGGTGGAACCTGAGTTGGGTCTTCCCGAACTCTCTTGGTGACACTTGGCTTTAATGGCATTGCCCTAATTCTAATCCTAAAATTGTGGAGACCTGGAAACTTACTCTGTCGATTGTTATCTAGAATATCTAGAAAGAGTGCAACAACAGAATTTTTAGGGATAAAAGGGCTTTTCCTAAAGTGGTTGCAGATAAAATCTTTAGGAGTATCTTTGAAAGCCTCTACTGCACTTAGCAGGGACCTGCTACTAAAGATGATTTTAAAGACAGGTGGAACCTTTCTACCACTACTACTAGCAAGGATACTAGAAGAGAAGGTCTAGTCTGGTGTTTTCCCCTATAGGGATGGATTAAGGCTAACTTTGATGGGGCCTCTAAAGGGAATCCGGGTAAAGCTGGATATGGGGGCATTGTCAGAAATTTTGTTGGAAGTTGTCTTAAGGTGGTGGTTGGTCCTCTAGGGAATCAAACTAGCCATTTTGTTGAAGCCTCTACAGCCTTGAATACTTTAATTATAGTCAAAAATCTAAATTATGATAAAATATGGCTTGAGGGAGATTCACTCAATATCATAAAGTGCGTAAAGGGGCAATCGAAGCCTTCCTAGTCTATTGAAAATATCATCATGAAAGCTAGGGAGGTCATTGCCAGTTTCAAAGAAATCATTATTCAACATGCCTTCAGAGAGAAAAATAGCGTGGTGGATTGCTTAGCGAATACTGGAGTTAACTCTGACTCCCAAATGATTTGGCACGAGGAGGATCTCAATTTAAATATCAAAGAGTTCATTAGAAAGGACCGTTATACGAGAAGAGAAGGAAAATTTAATCATGACAAGTAAAAAGCAACATTTATGCCTCGCTGGAAAGGCCATCATTACTTGAAGCCACGACAGCTCTACTAAAGTGTCGCACACTTTATGGGTTACCCAATTCGAAAACTTGAGCAACATCGAAAAAGAAGGTGATATCTTGCAGAGAAACGAAGCAAACAGCCCGTATCCGAAGATGGGAGGAGACCTAAGGCGGGAAGAACCAGACAATATGTCGACCTAGAAAGCGATGTCAAAAGTCTAGGCAAAATTGGAGAAGGGCTCTCTTACCAACTCCATGGAGAAACTTGAGGACTATGACAAAGGTAGGGTTAACTTAGCCGTTTCCAAGATTTCTGAAAACTGGTCTAATGGCTCTTTTAAACTTTATGGAGTTAAGTTCAAGCTGGACGTTGGGCTCATTTCCATTGTGACCAGAATGCCCCATTCTAGGCTTAATTTCTTTCGAGACCTTAAGGTCTCCAACAACGCAATTAACCTATTCCCACGAAAAGAGAAAGAGAGAGCTAAAATTGGCAAGGCTA
This sequence comes from Cryptomeria japonica, assembly GCF_030272615.1. NCBI lineage: Eukaryota > Viridiplantae > Streptophyta > Pinopsida > Cupressales > Cupressaceae > Cryptomeria > Cryptomeria japonica. The sequence goes on along the minus strand of NC_081415.1, from coordinate 420,022,025 downwards.
CTGAAGGCTACTACGAAGCTGCAAACATCAAGAAGTTGTGGGGTTGGGTTCTGAACGCAATTATGGAGTACATCACAGTTGAAGGTCATTTTTCCAGGGCCCACACCTACCACTTCGTGCTCTTAAACCATTTCAGACATGACAAAAAGGTGTCCCTACCCTACTTCCTCTTTCGGTCCCTCAACAAACACAGGACTAACCCTTCCAACTCAATTCTCCACTGCAGGCTTCTGCTACTCATCTATGAGTATTGCAAAACCCTCGCCCTACTGGAGAATAAGAGGATTTCCGTCTCTTCGGGCAAGAGAAAGATGGAAGAGGGAGAAACTAGCAAGGAGAAGGCATCCTCCAGCAAAAAAAGGAAAAGCGTCCCTGGGTTGGAAACAGAGGACATTGTTAAGGAAAGAAGCGGAATGGAGACGGATGACTCCAACGGTGAAGATAGCTGGAAAGACGAGGAGCTGGGTAACAAGGAAGAAAGCAGCAATAATGAGCCTGGTCAAGAAAGCCCTACCCTCAGCGAATACCCTGGTAAGGACAACAGCCATGTGATGGAAGAAGCGGATCCTAAGGAAATGAACAAAGACTCTGAGAAGGACCTGACTAAGGATAGGGATAGCGAGGACAAGGAAAGTGCTAGTAAAGGGCTTATCCTAGATAACCTCAAGAAGCTCTCTAAGGCCAGAATGGATTTCGATAGATGGACCTACGAGACCCTGAAAAACCTGGATAAGAAAGGGATTAAAACAGATGAAAAGAGGGAGGATGAAAACAGAGAGCAGATTAATTGGAAGCAGGAAATGGAGAATAAGGTAAAATCGCTGGAAGAGGGAAAAGAAGCGATGAAAAATCTGATGGGAGTTATCCCAAGTATCCTCTCTGCTGTCATTAAAAACCTAGAGGACATCGCCAAGGTCATTGATCATACCTGCACTCCTAACCAGTCACGGATCTTGACTTGGAGGAAGAGACCATCCAGACTTGAAGCGGTGATGCTAATCCGGTGGGCGGTACTGTGAAGAGAACCAGGGCCAATATCAAGAAAGTTGTGGCTGCTTTAGCATAGGATCCCCCTAACTTCAAAAACAACATCAAAGAGTTGTATGATATCAGCAACACCCTGGCTAAAGCCCTGGAAAAAATCTGAATGCTGGAAGGCCTACTGGCTTTTTGGGGATTTTATGGGTTTTCTTCGATTTTCCACTGGTTTTTTGTGGTTTCTCTTCTTTTATGTTTCTCGTAGCTTTGTTGTTTAAGTTCTGCTTGTAAAGGGTTTCGGGGCCCCTACAAAACCTTCTTTTTCCTTAATCAAAAACTCTCCCAAAATACTTGTCATTTCATGCCCCCATTAGCGTTTGGAGTCGGATAATACGACGTTGAGAATCCATTGCGTGAGACTCAGCGGCCATATTCTGACTAGCTATTGGGTGTGTACCTGAGTCTACAAGCAAAGGTTTTCTTTCCTCACCAAATTCCTTAGGGTTTGCATGTTGTGATTGGAATCACTATACATACTACTTGTTTTCTATGTTTTCATCCCTGAAACAAAAATTGAGATACCAAAATTGGAGAAGCCAAGAAACAACTCAGTGATTTGAAACTCTATCCGTGTCAGAAACTAGTCCATCCTAAGTCGAAACTTTGTCTGTGTTTGAAACTAGTCCATCCTAAGTCGAAACTCTTTCCGTGTCAGAAACTAGTCAGTCCTAAGTCGAAACTCTATCTATGTCAGAAACTAGTCCATCCTAAGTCGAAAATCTATCTGTGTCAAAAACTAGTCCATCCTAAGTCAAAACTCTGTCCATGTCAGAAACTAGTCCATCCTAAGTCGAAACTTTGTCCATGTCAGAAATTAGTCCATCCTAAGTTGAAACTCTGTCTATGTCAGAAACTTGTCCATCTTAAGTCAAAATTCTGTATCTTGGTCCAAAATCAATCCATCTCAGAAGTGGTCATACTCAGTTATCATACTCAGCAATCGAAAAAAATCAGAATTTCTAGGCTTTGTCCTATGAACAGTCGTATGACTCTGATAATTTATCATGCTATACCTGATCCTGTGTCATACGAATCTTTTGGTTTGTCATCCTAGACCTGATCCTGTGTCGTACGAGTCATTTTAATTTGTCGTCTGGTCTTGTATCCTGTGTCGTACGAAACAGAACTAATCTGAGTCTTTTGTCGTCCTACACATACCCATCTTTCGTACGGTACGAGATAGCAACTCGTATGAAACAGAACTTTTGTCATCCTGTAATTGCTAAATTGTCGTCTGGTTCAAAAAATCTTGTCGTACGAGTCTCTAGTTTTGTCATAATAGAATAGTCAAAATTGCCTAAAAATAACTTATAACGAACATAATACTGGTTATCAATTTTCCTGAGCATAAACAGATCAAGACAGTGTACCTCTGCCATTTACATTGCACAATTTGGTCGATCATCTTTCAACTAGTTCAATCAACTACCTATCAAATTTTAGTCACTTAGATAACGTCTTATACAAGATAGATCATTCCTGAAACCAGACTGAATCTTACACTACGCTTAAAATCAACTTAGATAAACGTCTTATACAGGATAGATCGTTCCTATAACCAAACTGAATCTCAGTTGTTTCTCCCAAACAATACATTAACCGAACAACTAGCTCTGAAATTGATCTTGACCTCTACATCACAAACAGCTTTAGGTCGCACTAATCCATAAAAATGCCTACACAAACTAGGAGTTCTCGTAAGAAAGAAGCCAAAGACAAAGGAATACCCTTTTCATACACCGATAAACCATTTTACGAAAAGGATCCACTTGCTGACATATCATCGTCATCAGGCGGACCAATTTTTGATGAGCCTAAATCTCCCACTATATATGAGACGGAACACAATGACGAAAACAAGGATGATAATAACATTCCCAAAAATGATAATGATTCCTCATCATCAAGTGAGGCTGATGAAGACACTGAACCTCCAGAAAAAGAAATCCTTGACTGTCAAAAGGACAAAAACTTTAGAAAAATGATGAAAGCTATCATGACCCGAGAGAAGGAAGACTATTTCTTAGAACTGGCAAAACAAGGTGCTAAACTTCCTACTGGATATGATGTTCAGATGCTCGTTACTAAAAAGAAAGAATCACCTATACTCATGGTACACAAAAAATCACTAGCCTTATGAATGGAGGTCACAGAACTAAAGAATAAGGACAAGTCCCCAAAACAATATTCTCTGGAAACAATATGTCCTTTTCCATTTGACAAGAATCTATACATGCCTCCATTTCCCTCACGAGTGGAGATCCCAAAATTTGATAATTATGATGGTACCTCAGATCCTCAAGATCATGTCAAAGAGTTTTGTGCTGCCTATATGGAGTTCATGCACGATCAAACGTACCTCATGCGCCTTTTCTTAAGGAGTTTAGGGGGTCAAGCAATGGAATGGTTCTCAAGTCTACCCAAAGGAATAAAAACATTTGAAGAACTAATCCAACTATTCTTACAACAATATTCATACAACATTCGACATCCTGTGACTATGATCGATCTTTGTAATACTCAACAGAAAATAGGGGAACCTCTTCTTACTTTCCTCCAACGCTGGAGAAAGATGTTCTCTAGGTATCCACGACCTATCCCAGACTCTGAGAAAATGGATATGCTTGTCAATAACTTGGTCCCCAAACTGAAATATAGTATACAAATGCAAGTACACCCATCATTTAACAAAATGGTAGATAATGTCATTCGAAGGGAAGATGTGCTCATAAAGAAGAGGGATATCACGGCTTAGAAATAAACACAACCAGGATTTAGCTCTAAAGAGAAGAACAAGTATTGGAAGTTTGGCAAAGACAATAACAAGAATGTTGTTAATGATGGAGTAGTAGACACTGTCAAAGCCAACTCAAAATCCACAATATTCAACTTGGCTAGTGGTACACAAGCACTTAAAGCCACTGAGGTTGTAGCAGAAAATCCGCCAAAGAAAACAAAGGAATGGTTCAAAGAAAAGCCTTGGCTTTCCAAACCTAAGTGTGATTTTACTCCTCTTGAAGAATCGTATGAATCCGCTTTCAAAACTCTGTTGGCAAACAACTTGATAACACTACCAGATAACTCCAGACCATATGATCCAGATGTCAAACCAAGATGGTGGAGAGAAAATGAATGCTATGACTTCCATCGAAATAAAGGTCATAACATAAACAATTGCATGAAGTTAAAACATGAGATTCAAGATCTCATAGATGCTGGTAAAGTTGTTGTTGGGAATCATCCGACAAATGCAAATCATAAAGCATTTAAAGACCCTTTGCCTATTTACGAACAAGGTGATTCTTCAAAGACCAAAGGAGGTGCCAAGGTAAATTATACTTATGCCAGTCAAGACAACGTTATCAACATGATTGAGCCTTCCCACTTGGAATATTGCAATGTGATTATAGTCCAAGATAAACCAAATGAATCACGATATACAAGAACTCTCACCCATTCTCAGAAGAAAGTCACCCTCCAAGGAGCTAGTTCTTCCGACCCGGCTCAAGCAACATCAAACCCACCAGCCTTGCCAAACAAACAAAAAGAATCAACTTTGGACAAATTTAAAAGGTCAACTTCATCATCATCTTCTAGATATAGTGTTGTTGAACAGTTAAAAAGGACAAATTCTCAAATCTCAATCTTTGAATTACTAAAACTCTTATCTACTCACAAAGAGATCCTAGACAAAGCATTGCTTACCACCAATGTTCCAAAAGATTTAGACATTGATCGGTTTCAGTCTATGGTGGGTCATTTGACTTCACCTCACTATCTGACCTTCTCTGAAGAAGATGACAACTCACTAAATCATCCACATAACCAGCCATTGCATATTGAAGCCATGATCCACAAACACAGAGTCAAACGTGTTTTGATAGATGGAGGCGCGGGGTTGAATATTTGTACTTACAGTCTGCTTACACAACTAGTATTCTCTGAAAATGTCATTGATCCTGGCAAGAAAATAACAATAAAAGCCTATGATGAAGAAGAAAGGACTTCTAAAGGTCTGGTGTCATTACCTATCAGAGTGGGACTGGTAGAGAGAGATTTCCTTTTCCAGGTTCTTGATATTCCATTGTCATATAATATATTACTGGGCAGGTCGTGGATTCATGAAATGAAGGCAGTATCGTCAACATGCCATCAATGCTTAAAGTTTCCTTTTAACGGAGCTGAAGTCAGTATTCCTGCTGATACAAATGTCGTCTATAATGCATTGACAAAAGGTGCAGATACTTTTGTGCCTCATAATAGGGCAGCCTCTCCAAATGCAGATCCAGAAGCACTAATGAAAGACTTAGAAAAGAGATTGAAGATTACAAATACCGGCATGGATGGCTACAAGATAGAACTGGTACTTTCATTAGTTTCTCTCCCTCCATCACCAAAACAGTTGGGCAAGCCATCAGAGGCTAAGAGAACACAAACTTCAGCTCCGAATACCATATATGATGGTCTTTTTGTACAGTCTTCTACCTCCTTGGCGGATGAAATAGAAGAAGATGTTGTTCTTAACTGGCTCTTTAAGGAAGATAGTCAAAATGAGGAGGTACGACATTGTGAGATTTCTTCAAACCAATATGCTCCTGGCTACAAAATGATTCAACGCATCGGGTACTCAGGTACTAGTCCTCTGGGCAAACAAAAGGAAGGTATTACTAAACCAATTTAGCTACAAACCAAATCCACAAATGATAAGGTTGGACTGGGTTACGATCCAAAAAAGACATCAGATCAAAAACATGTTTCTAAGTCTAAGTGGCAGAAAAGAATATCGCCTTTAACTTTAGAAGAAGTAGACACTCAACAAACAAAAGCAGAGTGTAGAAAAGAGAAAGAGGAATCAGTAGTCAAGAAAGAAAAAATAGTTAGTGCTCAAGCTTCAATGGTATCAGCTACAATAATACAGGAAGTTGATGTCCCTTAAGATATAAGAGATGAAGTAGTAAGAATCAGAGAATTATTTGCACCACTAAAAGTTCCAGTCACATATACTGGCAGGCAGCAAGTAGACGATTCAGAGACTGATTCAAACGAGTATGAATGGGGTCCTGACCACCTCTCAGACACATCCACTACAGAAACTCCAGAAGAGTCTAGTGATGTTATAGATGATACTCAAGAGTTGACGCGCATAAAACTAGAGAAAGAAATACAAGAAATTAGACAAAGAGACAAGCAAATTATGAACAAGGATTGAAAGAAGGAAGAATACTAGAAAGCTTCTCATCTATGTACCCCTATCCTAAAACAGAACAAATCAGGTATAGCACTACACAAGAAGAGTTGGAAGCTACAGAACAAGAACCAATTATTAGTCCAGAAGAAGCTGAATGGAGTAGACGACAACAAATCACAGAAACATCAAGATCATGTCAACAGGTGTGTCAGATACAAGTGACAAATGAACCTTTGCTATAATGTTTTTAATAGATATATTCAATACTAAATATAATAAATATAATTAGAATATGGGTAATTTAGGATGTGTTGTTGGCTTAGGACTTGATGCTTATAATGATTATGATTCTATAATGTTTTCATAGGATGTAGAATGACTATTTTTATAAGGGGTTTTGATGTACTAACCTACGTTGCAGTAGCCGAAGTTATACTATTGGCTTATGAACTTTATATTATTGGCTTCTATGGTAATATCAAGTGTGTTAATTATTTATTGTTTTGTGTAGCATTTTATGTTGGTTTATGTTGGTCTTAAGGCTCGTCAATGTTACCCTTGTCTTTGCTCGGTCAGAGCAATGCCACTTGTCTTTGTTAGCCAATTGGATAACCACTTAGGCGTTAATCCGATATATTTGTTTGGTGGTATGATCTGTTATTTGTTAAGTTTGGTTAATGTCTTATGTGTGGTTGATTTAATTTATTCGATTTTTTATTAAATGATTGTTTATAAGGAAGTTAGTTTGATTAATTAAAAGTTTTTAATTTAATGGTATGATTTTTAGCTTCATATGTATTTGAAATTAAAAGTTTTTAATTAAATTTTGGGGAGGAAGTTGTTTTTTTGGTCTTTTGTGCATGCGTGAGTGATTTAGGAAATTTCTTTCCTAGGTGGTGTTTCTAGAGGAAACCTCTTTATATCCTGGAAAATTTCTAGAATGAGGGGTTGTTTTCCTCGTAGGATTTTGTGGTTTTCTTTTTGTTCGGTTTTGGGGAAATTGGTCCGGAGTAATCTTGCATGAAGTGTTGAGTTGCTTTTGGGGGGAGCCCCTGTGTGTTGTCGAAGCTGGAACTAGAGCCTTGCCTTGCAAACTTTCTTCTAGGAGTGCGATTATAGGTAGGGACCGAAATCCTTGTGTGTGAAGTTCTATTTTGTTTTGAAATTTTTATGAATGTTTTCAAAAAGATTGTATGTTATTTAATTTGGGTAAATTCAGATTTATCGTTAAGAATTTTGGTTCTTCTGGTTATTTGTTGTGAAAAGTTATGGAAGAAATGAATTGGGGTTTTAAAAAGGGGTTCCTATTATTTATATTGTATGTGGTTGAATTCAGATTCTTTATAAAAGAAATTAAGTTCTTGGGTGGATTTTTCAGATAGTTAAAATATTTTTTGGAAAATCAATTGGTTATTCTTTGATTTGTTGAAAATCTTTATGGGTGGGAAATGGTTCCAATTTATTTTCCCAGGTTTTGATCTCTGGGTGTTAAACTTGGAAATCCCATCTAGTTTAATTGATTTTTTCATCCTCTGTTAAAAATAATTAATTTATCCTATACAATATTTGGATGAAGTTGGGTTTTCATTAATTTATTTATGAAACAAAAATTTGATTGATCTAAATGTTGCCTGTAGAAGAATTAAATGTTTTTATGTTTATTGTTTTTTAAATATATATATATATATATATATATATATATATATATATATATATATAATAAATTTTATTTTATTTATTTTGTTTTGAGGCGTGGGGAGTTGTAGCTCCACCCACTGCCTCGCTGTGGAGACCACAACACGTGGGAACCCCGACAGTTGTGGTACCACAAACCATGGTACCTATGGCTGTGGAAAACCACAACCCATGGGAAGCCACGACAGTGGTACCCACAGTCGTGGGGTAACCACGGCTGTGGTGATTCCACAATCCATAGTGATATGGTTGCAGAGTATATGTTTTTTTTTTGTTTTTTTTTTGTTTTTTTTTATATATTAACATGTTAGTGTATTATTTTATATTTTGGATATATATATGTTCACATATAGTAATGTTTGTGGTTTCAAGGTATTGGATTAATATGGTGTATTTTGGCAAATGAGTTATATTTTGTTTTAAATAAATATAATTAAATAATTACATGTTTATTTTGTATAATTAGAATTAATGAGTATTTTATCAAGGGGTATTGTTTTAATTTAAAAATTATCTATTTGGAAGTTTTGATGGTAAATATTAAAAGGGGGAAAAGTGAACTTTGTGCTTTATATATGTTTTATTAATAAATGTATGGCATTAGGAAATGGACTTGTTTTATATACTATGGGTTGTCCTTTGTTGTCAATACGAGTCCTTATTCTCTTAAAGTGGTTAAGTTCTTTAATTGTGAAATATGATCTTATGAACTAAGTTAGATTCAAATAATTGAATATAAATCACATGTTTTATGAAATTATAATACTAGATGAAATTTAATAATTGAGTAATATATTGATGATGCATAGTTCATAATTATAGATTATGGTGCTTGGATTAGTATTTAGAGTTTATTTCTTTCTCCCAACTGAGACTAGTATGGAAGTGTATATGTATTTACTCGGAAGGGAATTTTGCTATCCGGATGCATTGAATAGTTGGATTATTAATAAAATTAATTTTATTATTACTAAACTTAATGATACCTTTAGACAATAGAAATACTATGTCTATATGTGAGACATTATTAGTTCTTTTATACTTGTTATGGTTCTCTTGTTGTATAAGAGTATAATGTAGTTAAGGACTTTCAATGTTAAGGAAATTTTTTATATCAAGTTAATCTCATTAGATAGGTTGATATTAAACTTAAGAAGTGATCTAGGAGAATCTTGTTGATTAATGGATTTTAGTAATGGGTGAAGTGTGATTTGTAATTATGTGAATTTGATATTTGAATTCCAATTGGACTATTTTAGTTAGTTGAGTATGTAAACCTTTTAATTATAGGCATGTTACCTTTGTTTTAGCATATAGTAATGCTTGTTCTTAAGTGACAAAGAGTGGATAGAAACTGAGAAAAAGAGTGCTAATTCTATATGTTAGAGGCCATCCCTTAAAAGCAATAACTATCCCAAATAAAATCTTGTATGAGATATTTTACTGAATTTAAGATTCATTTTTGTAGAATTAGGTGTGAGCATTTTAGTGATGCAATTACTTGGTTTAATCTAGTTCAAAATGTAAGATGTAAATTATTACTTGCACCTTTAATATTCTTAATGCTCATAGGTATCATATTGGTTTTCATTAGTGTTGGAGTCGGTGTTTTGGGACCCTTGGTGTAGTTTTTTAGGGGAGCTTTTGTACAAATGTTTTGTTTTTTTTTTATCAAAGTTATCTAGGAATTCACTTATGTTTCACCTAAACAGGTGGCAGCCGGCGAGGAAATTATCTGGGATAGGAGGCCCTAGAAAGGGTTGCGTACCCACTTTTGTTATGCCTTTTTAAGTCGAACTACGAAGTCTCTGCGCATTCACGTAGGCAAGGTTATCTGTGATGAGCCCTCGAGACTATATGTCCAGCCCTTAGGACTGGCTCTTCTGAGTTGTCTATTCTTGTCACTCTTCCTATGTTATATGTTTACCCTTATGAGTTCATTGGTAGATGTTTGATCTAGTTAAATTTATTGTATGATTTATCTTGTTGAACATATATTGAACATTTGATAGATCTAATGTGCACATCTTGCAATGTAGGCTTGTGTGTTGGAACGCATGATAGGTCGGCACATGTGTTGTACAGGGTAGAGAAATATCAGGTATGGGGTGATAGGTTTGTTAGTTTAGTGTTGTTTAAATAAGAATTCATTATGTTACAGTGTGTATAATCATAATCTTTTAGTAATGTTGTAGTATGTGATTGTTTAAAAAAAAAATTGTTGCTACTTTTAGTGATGTTTGCTTGAGTAAAAGTGGGCATTACAAATATGTCCATCTCAAATAAAGAATAACAATAATCATGTTCTGAAACATATAAGCATCATAAATAGTCCATATATGGGTTTTTAGTATGCCTTGCATATTCCTCAATCAATAACTTCCCTTCTTTAACTTGTCATTTCAAAATAAATCATGTAAAATTACTCAATATGATTTTTCCAACACTTCTAACATTTTGAAACCTTCAAAGTAATGAACCTGAGTGGAGTTTCTTAATTGTAGCTTCCTCTAAAGCATAACACATTTGCCCATTATTTTAGTCTCTATTTTTTTATCCTTCAATAACTTGTCCCCAATAATTACATTCCCAAACTGGTAGATGCACTAACACTTGGTAACTTATATCATACACTCCTAAGACCTATACTAATTTTCTAGATCTAATTTTTGCTACTCATAGGACTGTCATATTATTTAATGCATTATTTACAACAACTAATACATATTTTGGGGATAATTTCTTCTTTCACCTCTACATTGTTGAAATACAAAATGCAAAAGTGCACAATAATAGACCCATACATTAAGTCTACATTTGAGATGTTATTTTCAGTTTCATTTTCTAATATGTGGGTGCTAAGATACAACAGTGAAGGAAACATTATCATCATACAACAACAATGTTCATGCCATAACACTCAAAAACCAAAATTAGAAATAGTAAGTCATTTTAATAAAAATATTGTTCTCTTTGTGTCCAACCATTAGCACATACTCACCGGTCGACATAATTTTGATATTGACTATGGTAATTATAATTTTTAAATAATATATCATGGTTGGAAACCTTTGGAATCCATGAGTGGTAAAAGGATACCATAACGTAATCATTCTAAAAAAAAACATCTACAACCTTTCTACCAATTACCCAATTCTATATCTTATCACTCCAATCAATTTAATAGAAATTCCATCCAATGTAATCCATCTTCATCAAAATTTTACCATTAAAAATAATAATTTTTGAATTCTTACAAAGCATAAATTACAGGAAATATCTTATCATACCTAAAGAAGTGTAGGGTCCTAATATTTCACCCCTTGCAATTTTGACCACATCTTGGGCCCTCACCTTACTGGTCTCACCCCCATGCTTGATCGAGACCTATTTATGCCTCCCCTATGCAACTAAGCTTTATATTTTCATCTTGTAACTTGCATAGTCTCTTGTTCCTTGCCTAAATTAGGGTAGAGCTTTGGTCCCCACAAAGACCAGGGCGCCACGCCCTAGTCCTCCCTAATCAGGACCTATTTTGGCCCCTAGGCCCTATCTCGAATTGGAGTGGGAAATAAATACCCCATGTCGACCTATCTCAAAAAATTGATAAGTTTAACAATAGGCAAGTATATAAGGAGATATTCCCCTCTATTTTGGAGATATCATAGCAACAAGCAATAAGGGAACTAGGTGGAGAAGGCAAGACAACTACATCAAGCATTCATCATAAAGCATTCTTGAAGGCTGCATATTATTCATCTATCTATTGGAGCATAATTACATCATTCATTTGCAAGCATGTGTGTGTGTAAGGGTTTTTTCATGTTCATGCCATTTCATACAACATATGTGATTACATCTAAGAAGCAAAGCATCATCATCATCTATTGCAAATCTAAAGGTACACCTTTCCATCATTTATTTCAAGATTTGCAGTATTTCATTCAAGCTTGATTTCAAACTAGGGTTTTACTTAGGCAAACCCCTATTCTCAACCCCTTTCTCCTTTCTATGTGCAAGAATTAGGTGCACAACTATACCTCTAGAATTAAGCTTTATTTGCAAAAATGGAAAAACCCTTTTCGACGCGTGAAAAGTTCAGAAGACCCAGAGGATGGGTGTCATGGTCCAAACACACGGTCCCTGCTACTTTAGGTAGATTTCATAGAGCAGCTTCGAATAATTTCGTACTTCTCAGATTCAAGTGCATGACGAAATCCTGAATCTCTAGCTCATTGTTTCTTATTTTGTCTTCAATTCCAACACTTTACTTATTCAACTTACAAAAGAGGGTCAAACACATTCCAGACACAATCAGTCTACTTAGTATTCAGTCCTTGTATCATTTAGGATTGATAATAGTGGATTCATCCCCTCTTTTGAATGTAAATTCCTCCAAGTGAAAATTAACTTAGTGATTTCCCCCTTCCATGTGGTGAATTTGCTAAGCTCGAATTCTCCACTTTACAATTTGGTGAACCTGACTCCTTACACCATTAATTCTAATTTTTTGTTTTCAGATTTGAGTGTATGTACTTTAAAATTCCAATTTTCATTTACAAGTTTGATTTCCTTGCAAATTTAGAGGTTAATTTCACTAAAACCCTAATTTTTAAATTCAAAATTGAGCTTGTGATTTGTATAATTTGGATTAATTATTTCAGATGTGAGCATTCATTCAATTTGCGAATTCAAATTTTCAGAAACCTTAATTTTTTTGAAACAAAAAAGTTTTAAAATTGAGCTTGTGGGTTGTTTAAATTTTGAATTTTCCCTCCTCAAATTGGTTTCTAATTCTAATTCAAAATCAAAATTACAATCTTAGATCTATTTTCAATTTAAATCTTAAAATTAAATGGTTAATTAAAAGGACCCTAATTTTAAATTTACAAATCTTAGATCTATTTTAAAATTAAGTGGTTCTTTGACCCTAATTTTGAAATTAATTTTCTTGTAGACAATTTTAAATTTAAATTTTAAAAAATTAAGATATTAACTAAAATAACCCTAATTTTTAAATTTAAATTAATTATTTCAATTCCAAATTTCAACATTTTGAATTTAAATTTTAAAATTAAGAGGTTTTATTTATAAAATCCTAATTTATTTTTGTCATGGCAATCAATGAATTTGACCTATTTTCTATTTCACACATGATTACATTGCTTGTTACATACATTCATTATAATAATGTGTCAGATAATGGCTTCTTTCACTTCATGTTACTTCTTTTCATTCATAGCACTTGGACATACTATGTTTTTGGACTTTCAAAATTCCTTCCTTTCAATCAATTAGATCTCAAAGCTTGAATTTATCATATACGTTGTGTTATTGTGATGTTTTTGGGCAAATACATTTCATACATAGATCACCTAAATGCTTTTGTAGATCCTCATTCTAGAAATGATAATGAAAAACCTAATACTTGTACCTCTCCTAGGGTATCTAATGAGAATGAATAACAAGCTTCTCTTATCAATGATATCTCTAATAAAGAGCAAGAATTGAAGAGCAACATGGCCCCATCTTCTTCTCACACACATACCCTTGCACAAGGGGGGCAATATCGAAAAGTTGTTGTTTCTACCTCTCTAGATCCTCCTTATTCTCCTAGATCCTATCTTAAACATCAAAGCATTTGTAGAGAAGATGATGTCATGCATTTCATTCATCATCTCTCTCCCCATATAACATTAAGAAAAAATGAGGCCTTAGATGATAAGGATCTTCCTTCCCAATCTACCAAACAAGATGTGTATGATGAAAGAAAAGAAAATCCTCCTCTACAAGATATTCCTTCTTCATCTACTAATCCTTTCATTCCTTCTAAACATCCTTACACTACAAATTTCAAAGAATTATATTATAATGTTCACCCACCTTCTTAATTAAAGGATTCTTATAGGAGTGGGTTAAACATAATATCAAAACAAGGTTTTAGAGGACAAGGACTTGGAAAATTTGAACAAGGAATTCGAGTCCCTAGAAACCCTCTCGCACAAATAACCACATAAAGCCTAGGAAATGATAATAAATATCCTATGGATGAACTCCTTAGGATTCAAGACTTCAAAAATCATCTTGCAAGACAACAAGCCATTAGTGCTCGCAAAAGAGATTCTTCTTCAAAATCTCCTTTTTGTTCATTTCATCAAATTCACGATCACCATGTTGATGATTGTCCCGATTTTCAAAATTCAATAAAAGAACTTATCGATAGTGGTAAAGTTAAAATCATGAATGAAAATCATTCCTCTTCTAATAAAAACTCTTATCCTCAATCTCAAAAGAATAAACCTTCATTTATTAATGATCAGGAAAGATTAGCAACCATAATCTTTTTGAGATTGAAGTACGATAAGAATATTGCTTTTCCTTTCATTAGACCTAATTACAATTATCAACATAAGAAAGATGATTCACATTGTATTTTTCATAATTGTTATTCTCATTCTCTTTGAAAGTTTAAAGCATTTAAGGAATTTGTTCAAGAACAATACAATCATGCTCGTATACGTCTTTCAATAGATCTTTCTCTCTTTCTAGGTGAAGAGGTAGTGCCTTAGCACTCCTTTCACCCTCGTGTTTCTCCTCACCCTATGACACAAGTAGTGACATTAATTGGGGTCTCTTTTTCATTAGAGGTGGTGCTTCTTAAATTTCAAATGTTTTGGGGAAGCAACATGATTTCCCTTCTTTTTCTCCAATTTCACTATTTTCTTTGTGATTGAAAATTATTCATAAAGTGATGTCCTTTCTTGCATAGAATTATCCTTCAGGTGAACATATTTGTTCCTCATATGAGACCTATTCCTTGCTTGAAATGGTGCATCTTTTATGAATAATCTCTCCCTAGAGAACTTTTATAAACCTTATTCTCCCTCTGTCTTTCTCTTTGAAAATACCTCTTCTTTTGTGTTGTATTATTCATCACTTGATATCCTTTCTTGCATACGAGCACATGTTTGTTCCTTGTCTAGGACCTATTCTTTGTTTGAAATGGTCTGTCTCTTATGAGTAACCTCTCTTTAGAAGATGTGTAATTTTCCTCTTTGTCCTCTTGCTTGGGGAGCAAGGATGTCTTTTTATACCTCTCTTTTTATCTAATGTATCACTATTCCCTTTAGGGGTTGCATTTTTCATGTGTTGATATCATTTCTTCCAACGGCATGTCTCTTATGAATAATCCCTCTTTAGGGGAATATGTGATCTCTCTCTCTCTCTCTCTCTCTCTCTCTCTCTCTCTCTCTCTCTCTCTCTTTGAAGATTACTGCTTCTTTTGAGATCATTTTACATATATTGATGTTTTTTCTTACATTGAATATTCATTCATTTGAGTATATTGTGCATTTCCTTACGCCTAATATCTCCTTAGAAAATTGTGTAATTCTTCTCATTATCCTTACACTTGGGGGCAATGATTTCTTTCCCTCTCTCCCATTTGTAAGGATCCATCTTTCATTTGTTGAGTGTTGTTTTGGTGTCATTCCTTGTGTGAAGTTGTTGTTTGTTCAAGGATTCTCTTTTATATAAGAGTTGCAAGTCCTTGGCTACAACCTCTGCTTCACTTGGCAATGTATATCTATCATAAACTTACCCCTCACATTGGGTGAAAATTGTGTCATCCTCATCAAGAATCCCTTTCACCTAGCAATAGGAAGAAGGTATGAATTCTTGTTCTCCTTCCTTTCTTTTGGTAGAAGATGTTATGTTTGATCAAGATAGCTCCTCTTGTGGGTAGATGTATTTTGAGAAAATATCTCTTCTCCTCCAAGGATCCCCTTTACACTAGTTGCAAGATATATATTTTTTAACTATCTTATCCTTGCTTAAAGAGTATACCCTCTCTAGCTTAGGACTTATGACATTATTGCCTAAAGGATACCTGCTTGGTATTGAAGGTAAGGTATCCTTGTTTCTATCTTCCTTAAGACATCAACATAAAACTACGTTAATATCTTACGGGGGGGCACCCACATCGCCCCCTTGTACCATATTGTACAATAACTCTTGCATATCATTTGTGCATGCCTTAAACAGGGTGCTCATTCTTGGAACCAGAGTTAAAACTCTTAGAGA
Organism: Cryptomeria japonica; assembly: GCF_030272615.1. Classification (NCBI taxonomy): domain Eukaryota; kingdom Viridiplantae; phylum Streptophyta; class Pinopsida; order Cupressales; family Cupressaceae; genus Cryptomeria; species Cryptomeria japonica. The sequence continues at coordinate 420,006,022 of NC_081415.1, read as the reverse complement.
GAGATGCTTCACACTCGAAACCAGACACAATATTTGATATATGTCTTAGATGGCGTTACACTTCATAGAAAACAACAAAGTCTTAAATGATATGGCCTCGAAACTAGACATGTATCTGCCACTTGAAATTTGCACATTTGCACACACACAATCACCCCTTGGCATTCACATTTACATTACATGTCTTAAACAGGTTGAAGCACACTCAAAAATAGAGAAAATACTCTTACACAATGTGCTATACACTTGAAACCAAACATCACTTGCACACACGCACAAGGATGGGTGGAACTAGCTAAAAACAACTCGACTATTCTTACTCTCCTCCCCACATGGATCACCTAGATAAAAACATCTAGGGGTGAGTAGTCCATGTCCTTTTCCCACCATGGATCACCTAGATAAAAAAATCTAGGGGTGAGTAGTCCATTCCCTCTCTCATCATTCTTCTCATGGATCACCTGGATAAACACATATGTTTGAGTGAGTTAAGATTCTCTCTCATAATCCATGTCTTGTTTTGTGTGCCCTTGCATATGTTTGAGCGAGTTAAGATTCTAAGGTTGGGGGCTTAGTTCCTTGAGATTAGTGATATCATATACTCCTTGTGATTTTTCTCTGCATTCCTCATCTTCTTGTACTTTACCATGAGTATTTGTGTAAGCTCATACTCCTGCTAGAGTGGGGGATAAATGTAGCATCCTAAAATTGCACCCCTTGCAATTTTGACCATATCTTGGGCCCTCACCTTACCGGTCTCATCCCCATGTTTGGTCGGGACCTATTTATGCCTCCCCTATGAAACCAAGATTTATATTTGCATCTTGTAACTTGCATAGCCCATTGTTCTTGGCCTAAATTAGGGTAGCGCCCTGGTCTCGACCATGACCAGGGTGCCACACCCTGGTCCTCTCTAATCAGGACCTATTTTGGCTCCTAGGCCCTATCTCAAATTGGAACGGGAAATAAATCCCCCATGTCAGCCTATCTCAAAAAATTGATAAGTTTGACAATTAGCAAGTATATAAGGAGATATTCCCCTCTCATTTTGGAGATAGAATAACAACAAGCAATAAGTCAACTAGGTGGAGAAGGCAAGGCGACTACATCAAGCATCAATGCATTCATCATCAAGCATTCTTGAAGGCTGCATATTCTTCATCTATCCATTCGAGCATAATTACATCATTCATTTGAAAGCATGTGTGTGTTAGGGTTTTGTCATGTTCACACTATTTCATACAACATATGTGACTACATCTAAGAAGCAAAGAATCATCATCATCTATTGCAAATCTGAAGGTATACCTTTCTATCATTTATTTCAAGCATTTGCAGTATTTCATTCAAGGTTGATTCCAAACTGGGGTTTTACTCAGGTAAAAACCTATTCCAAACCCCTTTCTCCTTCTTTCTGTGTGTAGGAAATAGGTGCATAGTTGTACCTTTGGAATTAAGCTTTATTTGCAGAGATGGAAAAACCCTTTTCAGCGCATGAAAAGTTCAAAGGACCAGGAGGGTGGGCACCCTGGTCTGAACACACAATCCCTACTACTTTTGGAAGATTTCATAGAGAAACTCCTAATCATTTCATTCTTCTCAAATCTTGGTGTACGACGAAATCCCGATTTGTAACTCACTATTTCTGCTTATTTTGTCTTCAATTCCAACACTTTACATATTCAACTTACAAAAGAGGGACAAACACATTCCAAACACAATCAATCTACTTAATATTCAGTCCTTGTATCATTTAGGATTGAATCTAGTGGATTCATCGCCTCTTTTGAATGTAAATTCCTCCAAGTGAAAAATGGCTTAGTGATTTCCCCTTTCCATGTGGTGAATTTGCTAAGCACAAATTTTCCACTTTACAAGATCTCTTATGAAACTCTAAAACTTCATGCTTTCAGTTTCCATGGATTTCCACCTTGGTATTGTAATTATAACAACTTTTCCTAAAGTAATACATGTGGGAAATCATTGTGAGCAATATGAAATAACAACTTCACCGATAAATTAGTTACCTTTCTAGTCCATTCCAAATCTTCTTGTGTAGTACCCTCTTGTATGCTTTAGCATAAATATTTTGTCTCAAGAGTGATATCAATCTCCCTTGTAGATGTTGTCTTTTAGGTGTCTTTATTATCATAATCAAATGAGAAGTGACTTCTTTGGGATCCTTGTATTTGAATCATTGTTTTTTCATAAAATCTTGTTTAAGCTCTTACATGTTTAACTTGAATTTTATAGTATAGGTTGTTGATCCAAAAAGTGAATAAACTAATCTTCTACATGTCAGTTTAGGGGTGTAAGCTTGCAAAATATGTCATGGATATTTTCACAAGGGTTGTAGGTAGTGAGGTGAGTGGGGATGAAATGCAACTAAAAACATAAGAATTTCTTCAATGGAAATATGATATGTTACATAAATAATCTATGATAGTAACAACAATAGTTTATTAACATACAGGAAAAACACACCTTCTCACCAAATTGAAAATACTAAAATCAAAATTTAATCAAACTCAAAACATAGAATCTTTTATTAAACCAAACTTTAATGAAGATGTTGAAATGTGAATTACACAAAATCTATTTTAATCAAACTGAATTGAACGGAAAAAAAAAACACAAAAAGGAAAATGTCACGGAACTTCCCCAAGGAGTGGACCCTTCCTCTTCGTTCGCTTGGTGGATGAAACAAGAACGTTTCTATGCTGCCTTGATCTAAGGAAATATTTTTTTAATTATAAAAAATGATACAAAGTTTTCTTATAGAAATCTACTTTGTGTTGCGTATATATACGCAACCTTATGTACAAGAATAAGCTTTATGTTTTGGCATGCGACCAACAATGAGATACAATTTATAACAGTGAGTGTAGTGGATGGAAAATTTAGGGTTTCACAAGTTATGCTTTGTAAACTAGGAAATGACCTAACTTTCACATACAATACATTAAAAGGAGGATAAACATAATAGATCTAACCTCAACTTTATTAGGAAGAGGGTTGAATGTTGATTGAAGCCTTATTCTCCTTTTGTTTGAGTTGAAAATGCAATTGAAATCGTATAGTTGAATCTAAGGAAAGTATTTTAAAAATTGAAGTAAATTGACAAAAATAGAATGCTACAAATATCCATTAGATCCATAGATAGGGATTTGGACAAAATAAGAGAATCGAAACCTGCTCTTGAAAGTTCGGGTTGATTTTTCAGGACCAGGTTATAGAGATTCACCCTGGTGCTCCAATTTTTTCTCTGTCAAAAGCTAAACCTGTTCATCATTGTCAACTCAATCAGAATATCTGAGTACAACTCTTGAGTCTATTATCTACATAGATAAAGATAGGAAAATGTTTGTGGATAGGGGTTTTCCTTGGGTCAAACCTTGGTTTAGGAATTAACCTTGAAATTGAAGTAGTAAATGTAATAGAAAATTGCAACAAGATGATTTCCTTTTGAGGGAAAGGATGGATCTAAAATGAAATGCTTGTAATTGAAATGTATACCTTAATGAAGCTTTCTTGAGTCCTTATGAAAGGCATTTAGGATGTCTTTTAGAATGTCTTCATAGAAGGTTGATCATGGATACCATCTTGAATGCTTGAACTTGACTTCACTTCTTCTCGAATGATTGATGAATGTCTGATTGTTTTCTCACTTGAATGGGATCTGAAATTGGGATCTTGATTTTTCTTAATAGATTGCTTAGGATTTCAAATGAGAGAGGTAGGCCTCCTTTTATAATTGGCTGCCCAAAAACATTGAATTTTTGGAGTAGGTTGACATGGGATCCAATTTCCTGCTCACTTGATGTGATCATTGTGATGAGCAAATTTGGTTCTTGATTAAGAAGACCAAGGTGTTGGGCACCTTGGTCCTGAGAATCAAGACTCACATTTGGGGAGAAGGTAGGGAAGATGGTGAAATTGTAGGTTTGTGAGGTGGTGTGAGTAGAATAAAAAAAGGCATTGGGCATCGAAAGACAAAGCACCAATGTGAGGTCTAGGTGAGGACAAAATTGTATGTAGATACAATTTATGATGCTACATTTATCCCCCACTTTAGCGGGAGTATGAGACTAAACATACTCACAATAAATTACAAAGTTGCATTGAATTTTTTTTACCAAGATATCAAAGAGACAAGACACACCAAGCCCCCAAGGACTTTAGGATCTTACTACTCTAATATCAAGATAAAAGGGACAAAAGAGAGAGCCTTATTGTACTAGCCTAGTAAGATTTTCTTAGTATGAGTCTTGAAAAAGAAAATAATACCAAATTACAAAGAAAAAGGCTTACTTTTCCAAGTAACTTGAGTATCAAAAACATGTCATGGTGTGTGCAGAAAGTGTAATATTTAGTGGAGTGTATGCACCCACATTAAAGCGAAATTGCATATGCCTTATTGGGAGAAATTTCTATAAGGTAGCACAATGGGATGTCCACAAGAAAGGAAATATCAAAGGATAATGGTCACAAAACATATAGGAAAAAACACATAAGGGATCCACTAACTCTAGGGTCAGTATGCTTTTATGATAAATAATGTATATCAAGAATATTTATATTCAATTGCACTCATCCCCCGAGGTAGTGGAGCTCCAAAGGAAATTGAAAAAGAGGATAAGAAGTAAGAAACAAGTGTCTTTTTGAGTCAACATGGAAAATACCAAAAAAAAGATTTCAACGCTTTGCATCGTCTCCAAGTAGACAACACAAGTCACATTTACTAACAATAGCAAATGTATGGCATAACATAGATACCATACATAAAAGAATTGAGATACAAATAGAGGGATGTCACCATAATTTTGGCCTCTTTGTTACTGTGTGTGTGAAAAAGTGGTTTGTAGTTGCAAGCACAACACTTCAATTAAGTCATTATATGCATGGTTAGTAATCAATAATCAATAAGTAATAAACCATAACAAAGCGACTAATTGCCTTCTAAAAGATGTGAGTATAAGATTGATCTCAGATTGTTATAAGCAATACCAGTGACTAGACTACACCAAGACGAAGGATTTAATCTATATGATATTTAACTATATGGATACAAGATGGATGAATAATTCAAGCAAATAATCAATTCAAGCAATATGGATGTAAGCAATAATGGATGTAAAATAATCTAAAAAGCACAATAATCTTCAATGACCCCAGAGCGAAATTAGTGTGATAATAATCTCTCGGCGTGTTCTCAAAAATCTTTGGGGTGAATTGAAATGACAGTTGAAGACTGAATTTATAGAGAATTTCCAAGAGAAAAGCTCAATTTAGGATTAACTGAAAATAATTGAGAAATCCGGTTTAGTTAACCTTGAGATAGATTCCAATTATAGTTTAATTGAAATGCATTCAAATTAGAACTCCAAGTTGCATTGGAAATAATAATAAATTAATTCCATATATTTGTGATAAAAATAGATAATTCTTTTATTTATTCAAGAAAAGAGTCTTTTCAATGCAACTGAACTTCTTTTTCTGAAAAGCTTTGAGTTCCAATTTTAGAGAATAATTCAATAATTCAATTAATTGCTTTTCTAATTTCAAGTTCTAAATTTAGAAAAAGAAATAATATCTCAAGTTTGATTTCTCTCTCAATTCAATTTTTTATGGTTTAATTTCAATTCAACTCTTGTTTTGTAATTAATTACTCTTTTGTAATAAATTAATTCCTTTTGCATGATTAAATGGTAATTTTATTAATTAATTAAATATGCAAGGATATTTAATAAATTAAAATAGGGTAATTGATCAAAGTGATATTTTTGGAAATGATTCAATTAATTAAATGAATATTTAATTAATATTTGAGTAATTGATTTGCCATGTAATATTTGATGACTAAAGAATTAATAATGTGCTCAAGATTGATTTAATTGCCTTTGGTTAGGACCTTGGTGATGTTGTCAAGATTAGGGGCCCATGGTTTAGATGACCATTTTTAGGGTATCACATTTGCCCCTCTTTGAATTAATGTGCGAGCAACACGTTGGTTCAAAGAATGTGTGATGTCTAGGAGATGTCAGTTCTGAACTTGAATGATCACCAACTAGATGAAGAGCAACATGTTTAGCTTGATTCGAAGCGACAAAGATGAATGAAGTCTGATTAAAGGGATACCGTTTTCGAACTTGATTGAACTGAGGAATGATAGAAACAAAAGATACCAAACTTGAACTTGATTGATCAAGAAGCGGATCTTACTGATCTAGAACTTGATTGAACTTAGATGCAGTGAGTGATAATAAAAATCGATCTTGAACTTAATTGATCAAGATTCGATGAAGATAAACTGTCCAGCTTGATCAAGAAATGAATACTGAACACCTTCTTAGATTGAGTGTGATCAAAGATACTCTTTAAACTTTTGATTGAGTTTAAACAAATAATCAGTTTGATTTGGAGCGATGAAACTGATTAACGTTAAGAGACTGATTCAGATGAAAGACAAATATCAGCTTGATTTGAAGCGATGAAACTGATATGCCCCTAGCGATTGATTCAATTCAGATGATCGAGAGATCTCAACTTGATGTGAAGCGACGAAGCTGAGATGCCCCTTAGCAATGAGAATTGATTTTCTTTAGTTGAAAAGATTTTTCTCGACTTTTAATGAAGATTTGAAAAATTTATTTCTCAATAAGGTCGTGAGTATGCCCCCTCGGTAGCGAAATCAAAAAATAGCGAGGGATTGATGATTATAGGCAATTGTGTGGCGAAAATAAGTTATTTGAGCACAAATTGATTCTGAGGAATATTTGAAGAATTGACATTAATTGATGAGTTAATTGAGTGCAAAGTTGATCGTAAAGTTGATGTGTAGAATTGAAATTGATATTCAACGTTGAAATTGAGCGCAGTGAGCATTTCATGAAAAGAGCGCTAAGTGATCCAAATTGTGAAATTGACTAGCAAAATGATCTCGAATTTTGATTTTGATCCCGAAAATGGAATCGAAACGGTCAAATTAGCTAAAGGTACAATTTTCATGTCCATCAGAGCAAGTTGAAAAATTAGGTTTTTGGCTATATATGGGACAAAAGTGTCATTTTCAAATCATTTTAACCCTCCAAGTTTGAAAATTCAAAAAGCCTTCTGCGAAGAAAATGGTGGTGCCTACTCGTCAGCATCGATTTGAGCACCAGAGATGTCATAATCAACCCTAAAACTATGAACCAGCGGTAAGTGATCGATCTTAAGCCTCTTTATGTTTTCAATTTTGAATTTGTTTTGCTCATTTTTCAATTTTTTCGCATGTTTGGGGTCAGGTTTCACATTTTATCATGCGAGACAGGATTCTGTCTCGTACGAGTAACTGGTAAATTTTCTTTTGTCATTCAGGAGGCACCCTTGTATCGTACGACAGGTCTATTAAAAGACCATTTTGTCGTGCGAAAGCCAACAGTTTGTCGTTTGGGATTGTTTTGTCGTACGAGAGCTATTCCTGACTCGTACGAGATTCTGTCCCTCTGTGTTTTGTCATTTGGGAGACAGTGAGCATTTTTGAAGGTCTAAACGTGAAAATTTGATTTTGCATTTGACTTAGTTGGATTTGCTTGATGTTTTACTTCTCTTGTAGGCTAATTTGGAATGTTTTCAGATGCTTCGTTGTTGGGTTTTTGCAGGTTCGATTACCTCCTGTGCTCTTTAGATGTGTTTATCCTCCCACTATGGCGTTAGTTCGACATTTATTTGAGGTTGAGCAAGCTCATATTGATGTATGTGGTTTGACTCATCTGCTTAGTTTATCAGATATCTGTGTGAATCATGAAATGCTCACAGCATTGGTAGAGCGTTTCCATTCAGAGCATAACACCTTTCATCTGGCAGTGGGGGAGTTGACTATCACTCCCGAGGATGTATATAGGATCCTCCATATCCCTTTTGTTGGGGATAAGGTGGATTACAATTCAGGACACCTTCCAGGATTACAGGAAGTGAGGCATGTCTTCAGAGATCGTGACATTTTGACTCGTTCCATTAGTTGGGACATATTGATGAGCAGATACAGCAAGGAGTTTCCTCTGGCGTGTGTTCTAGCAGGCTTCATTGGTTGTTTTCTAATGCCAGATAGAGGGCAGCAAGGTTTCCAGTGTGGTTGGGGCAGGATGTTGATGAGATTGATGGAGACCCCTCAGAGGTTTGGTTGGGGTTCTTGCTTGCTTGCTCACATATATCACGAGATGCATGAGATCATATATAGAGATGGTCGAAGCATGGCTGCAGGTGTATATATTTTATAGGTTTGGGCTTGGGAACATCTTCTCGTTTGTCGGCCGGTGGTAGATGATAGTAGAGAGCTCAGGCAGCTAATTATATACAGGTATGCCAGTTATATTACGCAACCCCATCTAGGAAAGATAGATTTTTGGCTATGACAGTTAGACAATTTGATAGCCGTAGTGTGGAGACCTTATAGAGGTTTGGAGCCTTGGGATGACTGGTGACTAGTCTGCAGGGACCTTTTTGTCACGCGCCCACTTATTGGGAGATCACAAACTATTGTGGAATGGTTCATTGTATCACGGGTGATGAGGCAGTATGGCCGGCCTCAGGGGATCTCGCAGGAGTATACAGCATATGCGCATTACGCAGATGAGGAGAGATAGGGATGGTCTCCATGATTATCTTATGCCTTGGCCATGTAGGAGCTGACTGGTCTACAGTGCCTCGGATGGGATTATATGGATGATGTTGCGGATGTGGGGGTATTGCCCCAGTATAGAGAGTGGTTTCAGCAGCATCCTTTTCCTAGATTTACTGATCCGGGTGAGCAGGCACCACGCATTGAGGATGTTGAGGATGATGCCCCCGCACAGGTATAGGGATAGGGTCCGAGATAGGGCTAGAGACAAAGAGTCGAGGCTTTGAGGTGGACAGGTGGTGATCCTGGTGCTAGAAGCAGTAGGGTTCCAGCTGAGGGTGGACAACAGAGGGGTGAGGGTGGATCCCTTGGGAGAGTAGGAGTGAGATCGGGAGGAGCTGAGGAGGAGGGAGTAGCTCTGAGACAAGTTCGGCAGTGGAGGGAGGAGCAAGGTGGTACTGGAGGTGGAGATGGAGGGTCGGCGAGAGAGCAGGGGACAGACATAGAATAGTTGATGAGAGCACGTCTTGCAGAGCTGCAGTCACAGTCGACAGTGGCTTAGACTTAGCTGGCGGAGCAAGACCGGTAGCTTGCAGAGGTGAGGGTTGAGAGAGATCGACAGTTGGCTAAGCTGAGAGCGGATCATGATCATTAGTTTGTAGTGATGAGAGCGAAGCGAGACACTCTTTAGTAGGAGGTTTTGCATCAGAATAGCAGGGCAGCCTACTATGTTGCAGCATATAGCGTGGCAGTTCTAGTAGCGCAGCAAGTGATTCCTTATTCTCAGTATATGGCACGTTCTGAGGGATCTCGGGCACCTCGATAGGATCCCGATCATCAAGCTCCTCCTCCTCCACCAGGCGATGAGGGAGAGGCTCAGAGCTAGATATTCTTCTTGTAGCTCGGATATATTTTTTTGTAGACACACCCATTTTTTTGTAGCCTAAGCGATTCTTGCTCCGATGGGAGTTTGTATATGTCATTTTGTACCTTTAGACTTGACACGATATATATACACAATCCCATTTGACTTCATCCTACTTGTGTTGATTTGTTTATGAGATGTCTTTTATATGCTTTATTCTATATGTATGCATTTTTTTCAGTATGAATGTATGTAATGCAAATGATTATGGATGTCCATTTTTTGTTCTTTTCATATGCAAATGAGTGAATGAGCAATGAGTAATATGAGTAATTCAATGTTTTCATTTTTCTATGCAATAAGATGAATGCAGATGAGTGAATAATGAAATGTATGAAGCTATATTAAATGTTATGTATGCAGGTAACATCTCAAAACACAAGTACTCGATCGAAGAAATAATGATAAATAAACCACTTAGCGTAAGAAATGATGATGCTTTCAGCTCTCATTCAAAAGATAAAGAGATTATTATCATACCAAAATCACTCTAAATTCACAAAAATGCAAAATGATATGCAAAATGATATGCAAAATGCATCCTAAACCTAGTCACTCGATTTAAAATGCTTAAGATTCATCACTGAGCATAACGAACACAATAGGCAGGTTAGAGTTCCTTTCTATTTCAATGTGCAATATTAATTATCTTATCCGCAATGACCCTTTTTTTGTTCATATCCTTGGACAGATTAAGCAGGGACCCAAATTGCATCATAAAGAAATTCCCTCAAAATAGACAAAGAAATGATATGGACCTCCCTGTAGCATACAAATAAGCGGAGTCGAGGTCTGTGAGGCGATTTCACCTTGTTGTGAAGTCTCTTATCATAGACACCCAGCTAATTCATATGTTTCCAGATCATGGGGATCATTCCTACAAGCAAAAAACAAAGAAAATATTATGCCCCCAATCCTTTCTCCTCTTAGTCACAATAGACTTCCTCGAGTTACTCAGAGGGATAATAATCGAAAACCAATATAAAAGACAGCACACACAAAAATTTCATTCATAGCTCAAATTTTTTAGTGAATGTTTTCCATTATGTTGTTTTTCTTGTTTACTCAGTGATAAAAACTCTTTGGTAGTTAGGAGACAGGTGATTGACTCAGAGTGGACGACCAGGTTTCACTGACGGAAAGATGACTTGGTTGACACTGCTTAGGATATGTAATGTGCTCTGTCGAGTAACCTAAGACTAGGATGTTGATCAGTTTCAAGTCATGAGGGTTCCAATGAACCAGAATGTCACGAAAGTGACTGAAAAATATGTACAAGCGAAAGCAAAGATACATGAAAGCGGGAAATGCCAACGTTGCATTGATAGATGGAGCGCTTGAGTACAAGAGGCACCTGTTTGCCAGGTTTTCACCTGCTTGGCAGAGATTCAAATTTTATTTTTTTACCAAGGTGCCTGTTTACCAGGTTTTCACCAGGGCATTTTCTTTCTTTTTATTTTTTCTTTTTTCTTTTGATGATTTTTCCCTCTTTTTTTTTTGTATTTTATGATTATTATTATTTTTTATTTTTTTTTAAGGACTTTTTCTAGCTGTACAAGTTGGTGGCACAAAGAATGCTAAGCGAAGAATTTCTTCAAGTGGATGGAGTTAATCACTTCATGGAGTTGTTATCCTTCCAAGTTTGAGAGTTGATAGGCACCAGAGCCAAATACCGCAGTAACAATGTAGGGACCCAGCCAGTTGGGTTCAAACTTCCCTTTATTGTTGCGAAACTGTTGATTTTTTGGATTTTCTCTCAGAACTAGGTCACCAACCTGAAATTCTCTTTGTCTAACTTTCTTGTTATATCCTCTGGACATTCTTTTCTGATACACTCTGAAATGATCAAACGCCACTTGTCGACGCTCATCCAGCAATTCGAGTTCTTGCAATCTAGATATTCTATGATCTCCATCAGTAACAAGACCTTGCAAAGAAACTCTTAGAGATGGTATTTCTACTTCAATAGGTAGTACTGCTTCAGACCCATACACCAAAGAGAAAGGTGTAGCCCTAGTAGGTGTTTTGATACTTGTTCTGTAAGCCCATAGTGCAGGATTGAGCTACAAATGCTGATCCTTCCCGGATTTGTTCACTGTTCTATGCAAGATAGTCAGTAGATTTTTGTTAGACGCCTCAGCTTGTCCATTACCTTGAGGGTAATATACTGATGACTAGTGTTGCTTTATTTTGAATTTCTCACAAAGCTCATCCAAATCTTTATTCTTAAACTGTCCTCCATTATCAGTCACGATGGACGAAGGTATCCCATACCTGCAGATGATATAGTTCAGGATGAACAAGGCGACTTATTTACCAGTTGCTTTAACGAGTGAAACTGCTTCTACCCACTTGGTGAAATACTCAGTGGCAGTTATGATGAATTTATGTCCGTTGGTTGAAGCGAGATATATCTGACCAATGAGATCAAAGGCCCATTACTGAAAAGGCCAGTGTGTTATAAATGGTATGAGGTCCCTTGCCGGGGCATGTATGAGATTTCCATGAAGCTGACATTTCTTACAAGTCTTAGCAAATTTGATGGCGTCTTTTTCCATGTCTGGCTAGTAGTAGCCAACCCATAGTAATTTTTGAGCTAAAGTAAGGTCATTCGAATGAGATCCACAAATACCTTCATGGACTTCAGATAATGCATGTTTAGATTCTTCAGTTTCTAGACATCTAAGCAATGTACCATCCAAACCTCATCTAAATAGATCATTAGCTATAATAACATACCGTGAAGCATTTCAAGTTAGGTTTCTTTTCTCATTTCGGGTAAGATTTCCAGGGATAATTTGGTCGCATAGATAGGAATAGATGTGTCTGTATCGGGATGAGTCATGTCCAATAATAGAACAGACAATTTGGGTCTCAGGAGAATCATAAGCGGGATAATATAACTCTTCCACTAGGAAATCAAAGTGAAAATTGGACTTTTGTAACTCAGGTATAGATGCCAAGGTAGCCATAACATCTGCTGCTCTATTTGCAGATCTAGGAATCTGTTGGAATGATACAAAAGCAAAATACTTCTTAAGATCATCAACCATTCTCTTGTAAGTCATTAGTTTCTCATCTCGAGTCTGATATGTATTGTTGATTTGATTAACCACCAGCTAAGAATCTCCATAGATATACAATTCTGCAACCTTCCATTCAATAGCTAGTTTTATCCCATTCACCGAAGCTTCATATTCTGCAATGTTGTTTGTGCAAGGGAATAGAATCTTATAAGACTTTGGGATTGAATACTTTTGAGGAGTAATGAATAATATGCCAGCACCTGAACCATTTTGCATAAAGGACCCATCAAAGAACACTTTCCATGGTTGTTGAGTAAGGTGCATTATAGATTCATCTGGAAACTCTATGTGTAGCGGTTGAGTGTCCTCAACCGGAGCTTCAGCAAGTTGATCAGCAATTACCTGTCCTTTTATGGTTTTGCATTCCACATATTCAATGTCAAACTCTGTAAGGATCATGACCCATTTTGCTAATCTTCCTGTAAGTGTTGCCTTATTGAGAAGATACTTGAGTGGATCAATTTTGGCCACTAGCTTGACTAAATGTGCTAGCATGTAGTGTCCCAGTTTTTGTGATGCAAAGACTAACGCCAAGCATGCTTTTTCTATTATAGTGTAGTTCATTTCATAAGACACCAATGTCCTGTTGATGTAATAAATAGCTTAGCTCGTTCCTTTTTGTTGTCATCCTATTGCGCCAGAAGTGCCCCCAGTGATGAATCAGTTGCTGATATATATAAGATTAGTGGTTTACCCTCAATCGGTGGCATCAATATCAGTGGATTTGGTAGGTACTCTTTTATCTGCTGAAGTTGTTGTTTGCACTGCTGATCCCAGTTGTATATTATTCCTTTTCTCAATACCTTTGTGAAAGGTTGAGCTTTGTCTGCTAGCTGAGAAATGAATCATCTGATGGATTAGAGACATCCCTATAGACTTCTCATTTGATTGATGTTCTTCGGAGGTGACATTTCCATTATAGCTTGAACCTTCTCAGGATCAACCTCGATTCCCTTCTTTGAAATGATATAGCCAATTAGTTTACCAGATGTCACTCTGAATGCACACTTCTTTGGATTTAACCAGAGTTTGAACTTTTCTATTTTGTTGAGTATAGGACCTAACTCTTGAATATGCGTTGATCTTTTCATAGTCTTCACTAAGGTGTCATCAACATAATCTTCCATATTCTTATGCATCATGCCATGAAAGATGGTTGTAACTGCTCTTTGATAGGTTGCTCCTGCGTTCTTTAGCCCAAATGGCATGACGTTTCAGCAAAAGGTTCCCCATGCACAGGTGAAAGTTGTCTTTTCTTGATCTCCAGAAGCTATTTTGATTTGATTGTACCATTAGTGAGTACATCTCATATCCGGCAGTCATGTCGACTATCATATCAATATTTGGTAATGGAAAGTCATCCTTCGAACATGCTTTGTTAAGATCTCTGAAGTCTATGCAAACTCTGATAGATTTATCCACCTTCGACACAGGTACTATGTTTGAAATCCATTTGGCATAATCTATAGCTCTAATGAATCCAGCTTTGAGCAGTTTTTCTAGTTCAGCCTTGACTAATAGTGCTACATGCGGGTGCATCTTACAGAGTTTTTGCTTAACTGGTTTTACTCTTGGTGTAATTGAAAGATGGTGCATAATGAGATTAGGATCCAAGTCTGGCATATCAGAGTATGTCCATGCAAAGTTTATTTTCTTTTCTAAGAATAGTCGAATGAACTCCTTCAATTCTTTTGCTGATAGTGATTGAGCTACATGAATGATGTGTGGTGTCTCTTGACTCCCAATGTTCACTGGCTGAGTTGGCTTGATCAATATGGAGGACCTTTCTTGGAAATGACTTGGCAGTCTATCAAGTATCTCACCTTCAGGCGCCTCAGAGAGGTTTTCACCTTTAGGTACATCCTTTATTTTCTCTTTTTTAGATTTTGATACCGCCACAATGTGGTTTTCACCATCAGATCTTTTATTTTATTTTTCTTGTTTTTGCGACTAAGATACTTGATATCCGCTTCAGTCATATTTTCACTCTGTTCACTGGTGGAAGAGTCTATGGGTTCAAATGCATTGAGATAATAGGCTAATGTATAGTCATTGGCAAAAGTAGGTATATCCATGGGCTGGTTTTTTAAGTATAGTCAATCAATTCGGGATGTACTAAAGATAAATATTGGATAGGTTCAAGAGCGTTCACAGTATTGTTATCACGAATCGAAAATTCAAGTTCCAGAAGAATACCTTGCGTAAGTGTCTTGAGACCACAAAGAGTCAGATCATGATTATTAAAGTTCATGTTAATATTTAGTTGATCTAATCCGATAGACATACTTGTAACGTCATTCACTACGCCAGACTAGATGTCATATTTGTATATCATATGTTTCATGATGCTTGTTTTGATCCATAGAGAATAAGCTATCTAGGTGCATTAAGGGGGAGTTGCTCTCTATGGGGGTTGGAGCCCAAATTAGCTACCAAGATAACCCATAGGAGAGTTAATTAATAAGTGATAACATTAATAAAACTTTGGGTTGGGTTTACACACTAATAAGATAATATTTTGTGCCCTAATCATGGTCTCATGTGCTCATATAGATAGAGGATGAGATTGGGAAGGCTTGTCAATCTGGAGAGACATTTGGAACTGGCATGATCGTGCAATGCCTTTTCTTCATGAGAGGATTTTATAGTTTTTCATGAGTCATCAAATGGGGGACAAGGTTTGGAGAGGCTGCTAGGATAACCCATGTTGAGGCTATGTCATCACACTCTCTCCTTCATGTATCCTAGTATCCTATTGTGCCAGATTTTATATGGAAGCCTCTAGAATATTTTGGTTTCTATTCTTACTCTAGAAGTTTCTTGGTTGTTATCCTTACTTTCTTATCTTGTGTAGTGGTGTCTGTTGAAATATGGCGACTGATCAGCAAAGTACTGTAGTTTTTTTGCTATTTTTGTTGATGAAAACTGACATTGTAATAAAACCCTAAAAATGCCGACTTTGTTTGTTGCCCTAAAAACGCATGTTATAAGCGGCTGGGATGCTTAAGGCATCGTAAGGTTGATGTACTATTTTTGCTGGATAATAAGAAAGATTGGACGGCTGTGTATGGTGGACGTAACCCATTCTGGGTGAACCACGTTAAATCTCTGTGTTATCTGTGTCCTATTTTATTTCTTTATCTTTTGTATTTAAATCTGCATATAATTGTTAGTTCATATTTGCTTCGGATCTGCTTGAAACCCTAACAATTGGTATCAGAGCGAGGTTTTCTGTAAATTGGCAGGACTTTCAGATTTGAGTGGGAGCAATGGAGGATTCCAAATTCAAGGTCGACAAGTTTAACGGCCAGAATTATCAGTTATGGAAAATGCAGATGGACGATTACTTGTATCAAAAGGATTTGTGGCGGCCATTGGAAGGAAAGGCAAAGAAACCAACCACAATATCAGATGAAGAGTGGGACATTTTAGATAGAAAGGCACTGGGATCCATTCGATTGTGTCTTGCGTCGTCTGTAGCATTCAATATAACAGAAGCAAAAACGACTATAGATTTGATGGCAACATTGGCTAAGCTGTATGAGAAACCCTCGGCTTCGAATAAGATATTTCTTATAAAGCGTTTGTTTAATTTGAAAATGAGTGCGGGAGGATCTGTAGTGGAGCACTTAAATGAATTTAATACAATTACCAGTCAATTATCTTTGGTAAAAATTACCTTTGCAAAAGAGGTTAGGGCTCTCTTGATTTTATGTTCTTTGCCAGAAAGCTGGAATAGCTTGGTTATGGCTGTAAGTAACTCTGTCTCTGGTAAAAATACTTCGGTATTTGATGATATTGTTGGTGTTATCCTAAGCGAGGAAATGCGAAGGAAAAGCACAGGTGAGACTCCAACATCATCGGGTGGTGTTTTGAATGTGGAGAACAGAGGAAGATCAAAGGAAAGAGGAAAAGGCCCTAGGAATGAGAAGTCACGAGGGAAGTCAAAGAAAGGACGCTCTCAATCTAGAGGAAAGAAAGATTGCTGGTACTGCGGAAAGCCTAGTCATCTAAAGAAAGACTGTTGGTCTCGGAAAAACAAAGAAGGAGACAAAAATGAAAATGACAGTAAGGAAGCTAATATTGCAAGTAATACTTTACAAGATGCTTTAATCTTATGTTTGGATAATGTTAATGATTCCTGGGTAATAGATTCTTGGGCTTCATTTCATGCTACACCCCATAGAAAATATTTTCTAGATTATGTTCAAGGTGATTTTGGACAGGTATATTTGGGTGATGATGAGCCCTGTCAAATTGTTGGAAAAGGAAAGATAAAGATCAAGTTGCAGAATGGTAATGACTGGCTTCTGTAGGAGGTAAGACATGTTCCTAATTTAAGAAGAAATTTAATTTCTGCAGGGCAACTAGGTAGTGAAGGTTGCATAGTTACCTTCTCAGACAGTATGTGGAACGTCACTAAAGGATCATTAGTAGTAGTTAAAGGTGCAAAGGTAGGCACATTATATCTATGTACTGGTAACACTTACTCTACCTTAGCTGCTACAGATAAAGTTACTGCACGGACAACAACAATAAATGTTGCAAGAACAGATTCGATAATGTGGCACCATAGGCTTGGGCACATGAGTGAGAAAGGGATGAAAATCCTTCACTCCAAAAATCTATTGCCAGGACTAAAGAAGATTGATTTAGAGTTCTGTGAAAACTGTGTTTATGGTAAACAGAAAAGAGTCAGATTTCTCAAGGTTGGGAAAGAGAAGAAGAGTGACAAGTTAGAGCTTGTACATTCAGATGTATGGGGACTGGCTCAGGTATCATCTCTTGGTGGCTCTTGTTATTATGTTATTTTTATTGATGACTCAACCAGAAAAACATGGGTATATTTCCTAAAACAAAAATCAAATGTTTTTGAAACTTTTAAGAAATGGAAAGCTTTGGTTGAGAATGAGACAGGAAAAAAGTTGAAGTGTCTCAGATCGGATAATGGAGGTGAGTATTGCAGCAAAGCATTTGAAGATTATTGTTCCTTAAATGGGATTTGAAAGCAGAAGACAGTTCCAGGAACTCCATAGGAAAATGGTGTGTCAGAGAGAATGAATAGGACCATCATGGAATGTGCGAGGAGCATGAGATTGCATGCTGGATTGCCCTTACATTTTTGGGCAGATGCTATACATACTGTTGTCTATTTGATAAATAGAGGACCTTCAACCCCTTTGGATGGTGGTATTCCATAGGAGGCATGGACTGGTAAAAAGGTAAATTATTCTTTTCTAAAAACTTTTGGTTGCGAAGCTTTTGTCCATGTTGATAAAGAAAACAGAACCAAGCTTGATGCTAAATCTCATAAATGTACCTTCATTGGATATGGGATAGATGAATATGGCTATCGGTTATGGGATTTTGAAAATAAGAAAATAATTAGAAGTAGAGATGTTATATTCAATGAGAAGGTTATGTATAAAGAACAGATGCAGGAAAAGAAGCATGAACAGGACAAACAAGAATATGTGGTGTTGGATGAGATTCCTGAAAATGAAATGCCATAGGTACCTGATGCTTAGCAACAACAGATTGTCCCACAAACTCCTGCAAGTGTTAGACATTCTACGAGGACAAGTAGACCCCCTGAAAGATTTTCTCCTTCTTTGTATTCTATTTTATTAACGGATTTTGGTGAACCAAAAGAATATGAAGAAGCAATGCAGGTGGATGCCAAACAACAGTGGCAACTAGGCTTGAAAGAGGAGATGGAATCCTTGATGAAAAATAAGACTTGGGACTTAGTCCCTTTACCTGCAGAAAAAAGAGCCTTGCCTAACAAATGGGTTTATCGGCTGAAGGAGGAGGAAGGAGGTCAGAAAAGATATAAGACCAGACTTGTGGTAAAAGGTTTTGCACAGAAAAAGGGTATAGATTATGATGAAATATTTTCTCCAGTTGTAAAAATGACTTCAATTAAAACTATACTTAGTCTTGTGGCTGCAGATGATTTACATCTTGAACAATTAGATGTCAAAATAGCTTTTCTCCATGGAGATTTGGAGGAGGAAATTTACATGTTGCAACCACAGGGATATGAGGTCAAAGGTAAGGAGAACTTGGTGTGCAGGTTGAAGAAAAGTCTGTATGGCCTAAAGCAAGCACCCCGACAATGGTATTTAAAATTTGATAGTTTCATGGCTGAACACGGTTATCATAGATGTCATTCTAATCATTGTATATATTTTAAGAGATTTGATAATGGCAGTTATATTATCCTGTTGCTTTATGTTGATGACATGCTTGTTGCTGGGTCTAACATGCAACATATAAATGATCTTAAACAGAAATTAGCCAGGTCATTTGCTATGAAGGATTTGGGTGCAGCTAAGCAAATTCTCGGTATGAGGATTACACGGGACAGGAAAAATAGAACCTTGAATTTATCCCAAAGTGAGTATATAAAGAAGGTGTTGAAAAGATTTAACATGCAGGATGCAAAAGCAGTTAGTACACCTTTGGCTAGTCATTTCAAATTGACTAAGGAGATGTGCCCAAAGGAATAGGAAGAGGTTAATAAAATGTCTAACATCCCGTATTCATCAGTTATTGGCAGTCTGATGTATGCAATGGTATGCACAAGGCCAGATATTGCACATGCAGTGGGAGTTGTGAGTAGGTTTATGAGTAATCCGGGTATGGAACATTGGAATGTGTGAAATGGATTCTTCGGTATTTGAA
The DNA here is from genome assembly GCF_030272615.1 of Cryptomeria japonica. Classification (NCBI taxonomy): domain Eukaryota; kingdom Viridiplantae; phylum Streptophyta; class Pinopsida; order Cupressales; family Cupressaceae; genus Cryptomeria; species Cryptomeria japonica. The sequence goes on along the minus strand of NC_081415.1, from coordinate 419,986,722 downwards.
AGGAAGTACTACGAAGGCATTATGTTTCAAAGGATCTAATGCTGCTCTAAGTGGATTTGTTGACTCTGATCTGGCGGGTGATATTGATTCACGGAGGAGTATTACAGGGTATGTTTTTACTATAGGGGGAACTACAGTCAGTTGGATTTCTAGGCTGCAAAAGGTTGTTGCACTTTCAACCATTGAAGTTGAGTATGTTGCTGCTACAGAAGCCAACAAAGAGATGATTTGGTTGTAATGTTTTCTAAAGGAATTGGGTCAGACACAAGAGGATAGCCCATTTTATACTGATAGCCAGAGTGCCAGTCACCTTGTGAAGAACTCTACTTTTCATTCAAGGACAAAGCACATTCAGCTCAGGTACCACTTCATCAGGACTATTTTGGAGGAGGGTCAGTTATAGCTTGAGAAGATTCACACAAGTGAGAATCCTGCTAATATGTTCACAAAGGCAGTTCCACAGGAGAAGCTGATTTCTTCATCAGTTTCTATTGGTCTTCTTAATTGATAATTGTGGAATTTATACCAGTCAAGTCCTAGTGTTTTATCTAGCGGATGTTGCATTTACAGTGGTGTCTTATGTATCTTGGTTATGATGTATGTTCAGTTCTTTATCCCTAGCCTTATTGCTTGTTGTTCGAGGCCTTGTGTCTATTTCTAGCATGGGAGGTGGACCTGCGCGTTCCATATGGTCGGGTGGTACTATTTTATATCCATTGAGGTTTTGGAGTTCTTGTCCGTGTACAACTGGATGGGTCTTACCTTGTATTCCAGTGTTTTCACATTCAGATGCAAATTGTTCTACCATTGTAATGTATTTATTATGTATCTTCCAGAAGTGATGTAAAAGAATATTTATTTGTATATTTGTACTTGTAATTGAAAGGATATTTGTAATTGGATACTCCAAATGGAAAGGATTGTAATAGGACTATTATGATAGATGCATTTGTATTAATGGATAACTTGTAAGTGAATGTAATCATGTGGATTATATGTGTGTTATTATTCTTGATGAATGTTATTAAAGGAATCTTTAATCTGGTACTTTAAAATGAACTTAGCATAGGCCTTAATATGATGAGTTAAATGATTAATTATTAGGAGTTTATTTGATTAGGTCAATGTATCCTATTAAAAATATTTATGTGATTTGGAATAATGTAATGGAATTAATTTATCTTCATGTGATTAATTTAGTGATTTTTTATACATGTTAGTAAGTGTTGCTTGGTAGCGACATTAGGGAGCCCATAGAGGATTGTTATGAGATCCGATTAAGTCTTCCACTAAAGATTGTTATGATTTATCTATGTTATGTAATAAATATACTTATTTTGTATTGAGTTAAAAGATGGTTGATGTATTATGTTTTGTTTTGTTTTTAATTATTTGCTATTTGTTTTGGTTTATTAGTTTTAATTCTTCTAGGGTTCCCTGGTGGGGCGTTACATCTTGGTATCAGAGTCCATGTTCATACACTGGGTACTCTACTTTCATATGGACCCGTTATGTTATCCTTGTAGAAATGTGCCTTGATTGTATTTTTTTGGGGGTTCAACCCCTCTTTGTTCTCTTGCTTAGTTAGACTTGTGAACCTTGCCTTATATGCGTGTCTTGTTGGTTGTTAGTTAAGATGCCTCCTCGCGGTAGAGGTTGAGGGTGAGGTAATCATAGTAGCACTCAGCTAAACCCTCATCAAGAAGATTCTCTCAAGGTTCATCAGGAGGAGAAACATCATGATCATCATAGTGATCATAGAATTGAGTAGCAAGGCGAGAATTAGCAAGGTGGTCTAGAGGGTCCTCAGTTGGTCAATATGTTATAGAATCTTCTTGCTCATTCAGAACCTCGTCAGGAGATTCCTCAGTGAGCAGAGTCTCATCAATCCTAGCATTAGGAGAGGGAGAGGTTGTGTACTCCTCTGAGAAATAAGATAGTAGTTGATGGTGATTTCGTTCTGGTTGGACACATGAGGGACCTTCTTAGGTCTCAACCACCGACTTTTTATGGCACTGGCATTGGATTTGAGGATGAGACTTGACTTATTGATTTGGATAGGTATTTTCCATGCATCCTTATGGTAGTAACACTAAGGCCAGGTCTCCTATCATGCACCTCTGAGGATTTACGTCTACATGATGGCGCATAGAGGATCAAAAGCTTCATCTCAATATTGCTTCAGTATCTTGGGATATATTTTTGGAGAGGTTCTGAGCCCGATTCTTATTTGATCATTGGAGATAAAGGAAAGAAAATGAGTTCCATGATTTGCAATATATGGCTCTGTTCATGGAGTAGTATGAGGGCCACTTCTATGAGGTCAAGTAGTATGTGAATATTCTAGATGACAAAGCTATGTTAGTACAACATTTTGTTCAGGGCCTCAATCCTCGTATCATTTATGGAGCTCATGGTTTTGAACCTAAGACTATGGAGGTTTTAGTAAAAGAGACGTGGTTGACAAAAGAGAATCTAGCCTTGGCTCTTAGAGGTCAGTCGGGTGTTCAGGTGGGCAGTGCCCTTCCACCAGGTTCAATTACAAGAGGTAATTTGTCTCAGGCGTCAAGACCTAGAAGGATTTTTTCAACACCTTCAAAGGGAGGACAGTTTCAAATGAACTAAAAGAACTTTTAGAATTTTTAGCATGCTCATGGTAGAGGTTTTCAATCATCGAAAGATCACAATAGGTATTGTGCTAAGTCCAATCAGCCTAGTCAATCTGCTAAGAGTGCACCACAGTTCTCTAGTAGAGGTAGTGTTCAACAATGTAGTGCACCTTTTGGAGGTAGAGGTTTTGGTAGAGGAGGAGTATGTTATTCATGCAATCAGTAGGGTCACATTATTAGTTCATTGTCTTGAGAATATCACTTTTGTACCTAAATGTATGCAAATTTAAGCAACGGAATATGCATAAAATTAGCATATTCAAACAAACACATGCAAACCTCAAAATGATAAGTAGCTTGATATAATGATGATTGGTTGGATGCGGTTTCTCATTGATCTAGAAACATGATGACGTGATAAGGATGATTGAGTGATGAAATGAATATTATAAGGATAGCATATGAAGAGATATGATTTGTGAATGGAGGAGACTCCAATTTATAGATTGGATGAGGCCAAAATGGAGGTCCAAGATTGATTTGAAATGAAGGGTTAGCATTGAAATAAAATGGGAGAGAGGATTGAGAGGACAAGGTGTGGGATTCAAGAGATATGCCATAAAGGCATTTCTGGTCTCCACACCTCTCAAGGTACATGGGGAAGAGCTCCCAAGTACATTGGGAAGAGAAAAAGGAATTAAAACTTCCTTGGAGAAAGGGGAGAGGAATTAAAAATTCCAAAATAAGAGGATGTGTGGGAAGACTAAATGAGAAAAGGAATTAAAAATTATTTGGGAAGAGAATGCATGGGGAGATTCAAAGAATTTGAATTTCCTTGAAAGGATCAAAGTTGACCCATCCCTAATCAAGGTGATTAGGGATGTGCAAATTATTAAGGGGATTGATTAGGTGGGTTAATGAGGGATTAGAGTGAAAGTTGGAAAGTTAGGAGGATGTGACATAAGGAGAGAGAATGAGTGGAGGAATTTAAAATTGGGGGAAATGATAAGTATGATTAGAGAGGAATTAATTAGGCTAGATGTTAGGATTAGGAAAAGTGATTTGTAGGATCCACGTGGTTAGCTTAGTTAATTGAAATTAACTATTTAAGTAGGGTTTAGAATAAATAAATGATATTTGAAATGATTTCAGAAGAATGGGGAATAATTTATTTTTGATAAATTAATTATAAGGTTGCAATGATACAGTTAATTAAATAAGATTTAATTAATTTTAAGAGGAATAGGCCTACATAATTAATTAAATTAATTATGTGGAAAGACTTAAATTAATTAAATATTAATTTAATTAATTTTTGGCATCTACATTTTGCCCCTCTTTGATATGGCATCATGAAATGATGTTATATCAAAGAAGAATAAAATATAGTAGTTAGGAAGGGATAAGGACTAGTAGCATAATGCCCCAGTCACTAGTAGGATGAGGAAGGATGACGAGGAGTTAGTGGTATGCCCCCTCGAGAGAACATGCGGGTTCCAAGAACATAGGTGTGCTCTCAAAATGGACAAGACTATAGGATTAAGGATGAAAGGGAATATGATAAGGATGACGAAGGGAAGGATAAGAGGAAAAATGGAGGAGAATCATGTTGCAATGGTATGAGCAACCTAGAGTTGATATTGTACTTGACGTTATGCGCCAAGTTACAAGGAACCAGGATGACAATGTGCCAAGTACGTGATCAAAAAGGTCAAGTGCAAACATATGCCCTATGACACCATGATATGGAAGACCATGATGCATTTGTGGAAATAGGATGCAAAGACCCTTGTAAATGCAAACAATGATAACACACACAAGCAACAAGCAAGCATGCACAACAAACCAAAAGCAAACCAAAATTTTGCCCCTAGTCAAGCTGAAAACCAATTGATTGATCGATTGAGAGGATAGCAATGTTAACAATAAGAATGATGCATACCCCAAGGATTGGGAAGGATACATCCCATGATGATTATTGGATTAAAGATTGGTTAATGGATTATCAGCTGATTTGAAACAAAATGATGGATTGATTAAGGAGGATGGGATAGAATGCACTATGGATTGCATGGATTAGGATTGATTACATTTGGTTGGATTGATTTGGTATTTTTGGATAAGAGGGATGAATTAATTGGATGGGAGGGGGATAAATGGATTGGATAGTATGGGAAGAGAATAAATTATTGGATATGATAGGAGGGGGATAAATGATTGGATAGGATGGGATTGGATGGTGGATAAAGGATAAATGGATTGGGACCAATGACAAGGGAGAACCAAGGCTTGGTAAAAGGATGGAAGGGTGGGAAGATTGTTTGGATAAAAGATGGATGGATCAAGTGAATGGATAGGAATAGGAGATGGAGGATCAAATGATGGAGGGTAAGAGTATGCATACCCAAGGACTATGTTGCAAAGGAGTGCAATGCCCCACACTAGAGGTAGTGGAATTAAGGATGGAAGGATGGTGGATAAAGATGTATGATATAGAAGGATAATATGTAAGGGATATGGATGTTGGAGGAATTAAGGCTTGTAGTTTTCAAAGCATGCATGGAGATTATGTTTCTTCTAGCTTGATCAAGATCAAAGGGAGGAATGGAGGATGAAGTTGGATAGGTTGGGAATACGAGATGGAGTATACAGATAGGATAGTAAAGATAAAAGATAGGAAAGAAGGATGGACTTAGTTAGGATGTGGAATATTAGGTGGAGGATGTGGATAGGATAATAAAGATCAAAGATGGGGAATGAGGATGGACTTGGATAGGTCAATGATGGATAGTGGATGGAGGATAAATGGATTATGTGGATGGTAGTGGATGGTAGGATAGAATTTATGAAGCTTGCCCCCAAGTGTAGAGTACAATAGGGCGGGGGATTTACACATGGTGCTTGTTTACCATGTTTTAATCATGGTACTTACCCAAGGTGCCACAAGACGTGGTTTTCACCATTGGATGGATTTTTTCTCTTCTTCTTTTTTTCCTTTTTTATTTCTTTATTTTTTCTCTTCTCTTTTTTGATTTTTTTTTGGAAATAGTTTGGATTGATAATAATTAGGATAAGTATGTGGATAAGGGGATGTAAAACATAGTGGATGCGTGAAAGGGAGATGGAGGAAGAACTCAAGCATCTAGTTCCATTGATTGTATCCCTTGAAGATGTGCTATATTGAACCAAGATAAATAGAGGTATGCTCATAGATGTTGGTAGAAATCGATGGGGAGATGGAATGGATGGAATATGGAGGGGGGTAAGTATTCTATGCAAAATCTTGAATTAAAGGGATGGTGGATAACAGATGGGGTGTGGGAAGACTTGTGGATAAATGGATGGGGATTTTGGGAAGATTAACATTGGCACACACCTTGAAGAGTGGTTGAGTGGTGGAGGAGGGAATTTTTACTAAGATGAAGGATTAAATGTGGACTTTGGGAAATGAGGACCCAAAATAGATGAAGGGGATGATGGACTTAAGATAGTATATTTTGAGACGTAAGGGTCCAAAATGGACTTTGAATATGGAGGATTGGAGAACTTATGAGTGGAGGGAGCTTTTGGATTAACAAGTTTGGATGCCAATTTGGATTTTACTTTGAGAGGCATTTCTTCTATGAGTCTATTGGAAATCCACGTGACTTTTTTCATTTTTTCTTTTTGGGCCTTTGTGGCCGTTTGGATTTTTATTTCTTTTGGATCATATTTTTCTTTTCTTGAGTATTTCTTTTTGAAGGGACGTGTTGATTCTTGGATTTTTGTGGATTTTTGGCTTTATGTGTTTGATATTTGGCATCCAAATTGCTTCCAATAGCAATGGTACAGGTGGATAAGGTTGGATGACTTAGAGATTTTATGGATGGAGTGATGGAGGGAGAATGTTGGAAGTTATTCAAGGATATGTGCCTTTGTTGATCTTGCTTAGGGATCCTTTGAGGGATGCTTTGTAACATAAGGACCCAAAACGGATGTAGATGAGGAAGGAATGGAATTTTGGACGTAAGGGCCCAAAATGGTTGTGGAAGATGAGGGATGGTGTGATTTTGATTTATACGAAGGGATTTTGGATTTCAAAGGGATAAAAGATATACTAACATCTTGATTATGAGCTTTGTAGCTAAGGCCAAATGAACTTGAATTTTCATTGATTTGGAGGGGTTCCAATATGCCTTGTTCATGTAGGCATAACCCTTTGCCTTGATAATTCATTTTTTCACAAATTATTTTTCCAATAGGATACTTATTATTTTGGAAAAAAGATGCGAGTCCATTTTGAGTAAGATGGAAGGTGGAAAATTGTAAGCTCTTGAAGGAAACCATAGTGGATGAAGGTAGAAGAGCCAAGTTGATACATGTTGGATTCATAGATATCTTGGATAGGGGTGATGGGCTCTTGTGGAGGACTAGGATGATGTGGAGGATTAGGGTCATGTGTGGGATTAGGAGGAATATTGGGATCGTGAGATGGATTGGTATCATGACATGGGGATGGTGGAATAATTTGATCTTGACTTGGGATGAGATATTGCAGTGGAGTGGAAGGGATGATTGGATCTTGAGATGGAATGGGATCATGCAATGGAGTGGCATCATGAGATGGAGTGTTTCTTTGATCTTGAATTGGAGAGGAATCTATGATAGCATGTGTTGGAAGAAGGTCTTGGCATGTTTGGGATTGTGGGGATTGTGTGATGGAGGAGGATATGGATTCTTCGACTTGGGTAGATGAAGGGATGGTAGTACCATGAATTTTAGAGGATTGAGGGTTGTCTTGATTTGGAGGGGATGAAGGTGGATGTATGACTTGGTAAGATAGGGAAACTTTTGTTTGAGGTGGGGATTTTGTCTCCTTTGCAAGTATTTCTTGGATAAAATTGCGGAGGAAGGACTTGGAGGATGGGGATGGTGTAGATTTTGGAGGATGAGGATTATGTGGAGGTTTAGTGTTAGATGGAGGATTGGGATTATGGATTGGGGGATTGGGATTAAGGCTTGGAGAATTATGGTGTAAAGGATTTGGATGGTGAGTGGATACGATGGAGGTGTTATGAAAAGATAGGGATTGGGATGTGGATGGGGGGTAAGATGGAGGTATACATATTGGATGGGAGGGACATGTGGATGAGGGATAATACAGAGACATGGATGGGGAATAAGATGGATTTTCCTTATCAAAGGTAGAGGAAGGATAAGGAATATGAGATGGATTGGGATTGAATATAATTTGGTGAGATGGAATGGATGAAGATGTGGTAGATGGATTGGGGGTTATGGGATTGACTTGGTAAGTGGGTTGGGGTGGGAGACATGAATAGGTGGAATTTGGATAGTTTTTAGGCATGCATGAGTTGGATGAACATGATTGATAGGATGATCCATGAACTTCCATAACCAATTGTTCAAACCAACCCATGATGTTTGGTTATAGGTTTTGGATTTGCATTAGATGAGGTCTTTTATGAGCATCGAGAATCGTTCGAGATCAAGTATGGATGAACTTTAGAAGATGGATGATGGATGGTTAGGGATGATTTTAGATGGGGTTTAGATTAGAAGAATATTATGATGGAGGAAAGGTTGGTTGATATAGTTGTATTTTGATTTGGAGGGTGGAGGAGGTTTGGAATGTGAAGGATGTTAGATGTTTGGATATGATTTTCAAATGATGATTTTTTATTAAGGATTGGGGATTCGTGGCTTGATTGAGATAAATGAATGGCTAATAGGTGATTGGTTTTGGATCAAGGGGTAGATGGACTAGATTAGGATTTGGTTAGAATGGTATTACGTTGACAAGGGGATTGGATTAAGGTGATGATTAAAGGTCGTAATTAAAGATGATAATGGAGAGAACATGATTAAAAAAAGGATGACTGATTGAATTGGATGAAAATAAGTGGATTTTGATGTGAATTATGCATGGATTAAGGATGATTGAGATAAGAGGAATGATTAGGGTGATTATAAAGATGATTAGGAGATAATGATTTGGATGAAGGGGAATGATTAAGATGATTAAGGAATGATTTTGATGTTTGTTAAATGATGGATTATGGATGGATTAGGGTTGATTGAGATAAGAGGAATGATTAGGATGATTAAGAGACAATGATTGAGATGATTAGGGGTTATGGGGATGCGATAGGTGATTGGGATGATTAAGGAGATGATTAGGATGAGAGAATTAGGATGGGTGATTATGAGGAGAGGTATGATTAGGAGGAGGTTGATAGATGAAAGATTTGACTCGGGGATGATGTGGAAAGCTTGACTTGGAGGACACCTAGAAATAAACAAATAACTTCTTCTTCTTCTTTTTTTTCTTTTTTTTAAATGTTTTGATTTTTATGAGTTTTTTTTTATTTTGTTGGACTTTTGGATTTTTTTTGTTTGTTTTTTTTTTTTTTGGATTTTAGGGTTTAATGATGTTTTTGGAGTTTTTGAGTTTTATGATTTTCTTGGATTTTTTGACTTAAGATGAAAACACACAATGAAATGATGCAAAATACAAAAACCTATGGCTCAATTTGGATTTGTGTCCCCTTTTGGTTTCAAGTGGGGAAGGTGGTCTAAACATTCAAACACATAAGATACACCAACAAGCCTAACCAAGTGGGATTATCAATCCTTGTATGCACAAGGACCACAAGAAAATATGGTTAAATATGTCTTAACTAGGCTTCACAAGATCAACTAGGGGGTGTCCTCTTTATACGCAAGGTATGTGAGGCCCAAATTCATAGATGAAAGAGAATAATGCCAAACAGTCGAGAGGAGATGGTAACCCAATCTCCACCTTCACTTCCCAAAGGTATAAAGTTCTTTGGGGCTTAGCCAAGATTGACAAGATTCCACTTCCAAAAGGGGTGTATTGATATTCACCCCCCGCTCTTTATACTCTATCGCAACATGAGAGTTGAGGTCATCTCTTGAGGTGATCAAATCCTCAAGCAAGGCTCCTAAAAAATGGAAAAAAGGACCACTTATTTCTGGTGCACTCAAGTTCACCCTAAGGTGCGAGAGGAGAGCATACATAAGTGGTTCTTGGGTTTAAAATACACTTGTTCTTTTTAATTCCAAATAATGTGAAAAGTTCATTTTAAGCCCATTTTGAAAATGTGAGAAAAACACACCAAAAAAATGATCTAAAAAACATGACTTGAAAAAATGGATTCCTTATGATTTTCTGATAAATTTTGGAAAAAAATCTGCTCAAAAACGATTTTGTATGACAAAGATACGAGCATTTGAAGTTTCAAAGGAAGGCTTACTTTGGACGTGTGCACCTTATTTTTGGAGAATAATATGAAAATTTTGTTTCCACCACATATTAGAGCTCCAAGTCACCTTTCCAACTCTTTTTGAAGCTCGAAAATCTGAGTTGTGAGTGAAAAGTTACACATGATTTCACGGAACTGTTAATTTATGAATTTGCAAAGAGGAGGGGGTCTAATTCTAACCTCTAAATGGCTAGTCCCTAATCACCCACATGACCAAGGGATAAAATAAAGGTGATATATATTTCCCTATCTCCACCCCTGCTCTTTCATGTGACCAAGAGATAATCCTCAAAATGATAAGTAGCTTGATATTTGATGATTGGCTGGATGTGGTTGCTCACTGATCTAACAACATGACGACATGATAAGGATGATTGAGTGATGAAATTTAATTTATAAGGATATCATATGAAGAGATATGATTTGTGAAGGGAGGAGAATCCAATTTATATATTGGAGGAGGGCAAAATGGAGGGCTAAGATTGATTTGAAATGAAGGGTTCAGATTGAAAGAAAATGGGAGAGAGGATTGAGAGGACAAGGTGTGGGATTCAAGAGATATGCCATAAAGGAATTTCTTATCTCCACACCTCTCAAGGTACATGGGGAAGATCTCCCAAGTACATTGCAAAGAGAAAAAGGAATTAAAAAATCCTTGGTTAAAGGGAAGAGGAATTAAAAATTCCAAAATAAGAGGTGTGTGGGAAGACTAAATGGGAAAAGGAATTAAAAATTCTTTGGGAAGAGGATGCATGAGGAGATTCAAAGGAATTTGAATTTCCTTGAAAGGATCAAAGTTGACCCGTCCCTAATCAAGGTTATTAGGGATGTGCAAATAATTAAGGGGATTTATTAGGTGGGTTGATGAGGGATTAGAGTGCAAGTGGGAAAGTTAGGAGGATGTGACATGAGGAGAGAGAATAAGTGGAGGAATTTAAAATTGGGGGGAATGATAAGTATGATTAGAGAGGAATTAATTAGGCTAGATGGTAGGATTATGAAGAGTGATTTGTAGGAATCACGTGGTTAGCTTAGTTAAGTGAAATTAAATAATTAGGGTTTAGAAGAAACAAATGATATTTGAAATGATTTCAAAAGAATGGGGAACAATTAATTTTTGATAAATTGATTATAAGGTTGCAATGATAAAATTAATTAAATAAGATTTAATTAGTTTAAGAGGAATAGGACTACATAATTAATTGAATTAATTATGTGGAATGACTTAAATTAATTAAATATAATTCTAGGCATCTACAGTATTGTAGCGTCCTAAAATTGCACCCCTTGCAATTTTGATCGTATTTTTGGGCCCTCACCTTACCGGTCTCATCCCCATGCTTGATCGAGACCTTTTTATGCCTCTTCTATGCAACCAAACCTCATATTTGCATCTTCAAACTTGCATAGCCCTTTGATCTCGGCCCAAACTGGGGTAGGACCGGGATGCCACGCCCTGGTCTTCCCTAATTGGGACATATCTTGGCCCCTAGGCTCGATCTCAATTTCAAGCAGGAAATGAATCCCTATGTCGACCTCTATCGCAAAATTAAATTTGACAATAGGAAAGTATATAAGGAGGTCTTCCCCTCTCATTTGGAGATAGACATTTTCATGAAGGTGAAATTGGATCTCAAGCATTCAAGCATTTATCATCAAGCATTCTTCATGGCTACATATTCTTCATCTATTCATTGGAGCAACATTACATAATGTATTTACAAGCATGTGTGTGTGTTAGGGTTTTGTCATGTTCATGCCATTTCATATAACATATGTGATTACATCTGAGAAGCAAAACATTATCATCATTTATTGCAGATCTGAAGGTATACCTTTCCATCATTTATTTCAAGCATTTGCAGTATTTCATTCAAGGTTGATTCCAAATCAAGGTTTGACTTAGGCAAACCCCTATTCCCAACCCCTTTCTTCTTCTTTCTATGTGTAGGAAGCAGGTGCTTAGTTGTACTTTTGGAATTGAGCTTTATTTGACCCTTTTAGACGCGCGAAAAGTTTGGAGGACCAAGTTGGGGGCACCCCTATACAGACAGATGGTCCCTACAAATTTTGCCTTATTTCGCAAAGCAACTCAAAATCATATCAAACTTCTCAAATCTAGGTGCACGATTGAATCCTGAATCTATAGGTAACTGTTTTTGCCTATTTTGTCTTCAATTTCAGCACTTAACCTATTCAACTTACAAAAGAGGGTCAACTACATTCCAATTTCAACCAATCTACTTAGTATCTAGTCCTTGCGTCATTTAGGATTGGATCTAGTAGATTCATCCCCCTCTTTTGAATGTAAATTCCTCCAAGTGAAAATTGAGCTTAGTGAATTCTCCTTTCCCTGTGGTGAATTTGCTAAGCCCCGAATTTTCCACTTTACAAATACCTAGTCAAAGACCAGCTATTTATGAGCCCACTGTTAGAGACACTAGCAGAGCTCATCGAGTATTTGCAGCAGTTGGCAACCATCAGTCTGAGCATCAGGGAATAGTGATCAAGACATCAAGTATGTTATGTAGTATTCCCTTTTTTGTCTTGTTTGACCCTGGTGCTTCTGATTCTTTTATTTCCCCTTCCCCTAGTTGAGAGATGTAGGTTAGTGGCAGCAATGCAAGATGATAGGTGGCAAGTAGAGTTGACTACTAGCTCAAAGGCGAATGTAGATTTTGTTGTTTGTGGTTGCATGCTATATTTAGGAGTCTTCACCTCTATTGTGGATCTATGTATTCTTCCTTTGGGATCCTATGGATTAGTGTTGGGAATGGATTGGCTAGATGTGCACTAGGCTCACATTTATTGTCAGCATAAGATGGTGTAGTGTGTAGATGGTTCTCGTAGGAGTGTAGAGATGGTAGGGATTCAAAGACCCATTTCCTTGTGTATGATCTTATCTATGTATTTGAAAAGGTGTATGTGTTGGGGATGTCAATTTTTTGTTGTCATAGTGAATGATATAGATGAGAATGAGAGTCAAGAGGTTTCCCTTGACACTCATCCTATTCTTTGAGAGTTTGTGGATGTATTTTCAAAGGAGATTCTAGGCATGCCACCTAAGTGTGACATTGATTTCTAGATTGATCTTGTACCTAGAGATTTTCCTATTTCTAAGGCACCATAGCAAATGACCACTCAAGAGTTGATTGAGATTCGGTTGCAATTGGAGGAATTGTTGGCTAAGGGGTTCATTTGTCCTGATATTTCCTCATGGGGAGTAGCTATAATTATTTAGGAGGATGAATCCCTTCATTTGTGCATTGATTACCGACAATTGAATAAGGTGACGGTGCATAACCAATATCCTTTGTCGAGGATAGATGATCTTTTTTATCAAATTAAAGGAGCTAAGGTGTTTTCAAAGATTGATCTCAAATGAGGATATCATCAGTTTTGCATTCATGATGATGACATCCATTGAACAACTTTTCATACTTGTTATGGACACTATGAATTCATAGTTGTTCTATTTGGTTTGACTAAGTCTCCATCGGTTTTCATGAGTTTTATGAATGGGGTGTTCCAAAAGTACCTTGACCAATTTTTTTCTAGTGTTTCTCAATGATATTTTGATTTATTCAAGAACTATGGAGGAACATGAGGAGAATTTGTGTCATGTGTTGCAGTGTCTTTGTGATAATCAGTTATATTCCAATTTGGCTAAGTGTGAGTTTTTCCAGAAAGAGGTGAAGTATTTGGGGCATGTTATCTCTGGTGAGGATATTGCAGTCGATCCCTCTAAGATTCAAGTTGTTGTGGAGTCTCTGGCACTGACTAATATGTTATAGGTTTGACGTTTCATGGGTTCGGCTAGCTATTATAGATGCTTTGTGAAGGATTTTTTGAGTATAGCTCATCCTATTACTTCTCTTAAGAGGTAAGGGAAGACATTAGAGTGGATAGAGCAGTGTGGAAAATCATTTCAAACTCTTAAAGAACATTCGACGAACACTCCTATTTTGGCGGATCTTGATCCAGCGCGTGATTTTGTGGTTTGTATAGATGCTTCCTTGGAGGTTATAGGGGCAACTCTTATGTAGGATGGATGTGTGATAACCCATGAGTCTCGCAAACTCAAGGATCATGAGTTGAACTACTCTACCCATGATCTGGAGTTAGTAGTGGTCATCCATGCTCTTATGTGTTGGAGACATTTTCTTTTAGGTCATCGGTTTGAGTTTCATACCAATCATTGCAATTTGCAATACATTTTCGCTCAACAAAACCTGAATGCTAGGTAGTGGCATTGGGTGGAGTTCATGTGTGAGTATGATTTTGATTTTCATTATATTCAAGGAAAGGAGAATGTGGTAGCATATGCCTTGAGTAGGAGGAGACATGAGATATTTGTGTTGAATCTTGGTGTTGATTTGTAGAGTAATATTCTTAAGGAACTATCTTTGGATCCTTGGTATCAAGAAGTGAATGCAGAGGAAGAGTCAAAGTGACCATTAGAGGCTAGATATGTTCGTTATTCATTGGAGGAGGATGGTCTTTTACAACATCTTGGACGTATTTATGCTCTTCCCACAGACGGTCTTCATACTTTTATTATGACGGAGGCTCATCGTGCACCCTATTGTACACACTCAGTGTGAAGAAAATGCACATAGATCTCAGAGAGTTGTATTATTTGTCTACCATGAAGCGAGATATTACAGATTTTATAGCTAAATTTTTGGAGTGTCAGAGGGTGAAAGCAAAGCATTAGCATCCTACATGACTTTTGCAATCCAATATTGTTCCAAAATGGAAATGTGATATTATATCTATGGATTTCATTGTTGGATTACTGATCTCTTCATGCAGACATGATGCCATTATGGTCAGTGTGGATAGATTGACTAAAGTGGCACATTTTTCTCCTATGAGACCATCATATACAATAGCTTTTGTAGCACAAGTGTTTATGAGGGACAGTGTGTGATTGCATGGAATTCCTCACAGGATCATTTCAGATTGAGATCCAATATTTACTTTTGCATTGTGGACATCTCTTCAGCATGATTTGGGAGATCAGTTGAATTTCAGTTTGGCATACCACCCCAAGACCGATAGAAAAATGAAGCGAGTGAATCAGGTGTTAAAGAATATGCTTTGAATGTATGTGATGGATCAACAGTCTTGTTGGGAGCACTATATGTATCTTGTTGAGTTTGCATACAATAATGGGTATCATAGTTTAATTGGTATGTCACCTTTCTCAGCTTTGTATGGTCATATGTGTGTATACTCCATTGAGTTGTGATCGTTTCGAGGATCGAGTTGTTCTAGGTCCTGAGATGCTTCAAGACATGGAGCAGCAAGTTATCCACATTCAAGAGCATTTGATTGTAGCACGGGGTCATCAAAAGAAGCATGGAGATGCTCATAGAGTTGATCATCAATTTTGGGTAGAAGATCAAGTGTTTTTAAGAGTGTGTTTGCATAAGAGTCCATTTTTTTATGGAAAGGGTTCTAATTTGGTGCCTTGTTTTGTTGGACCTTTTGAGATTCTTGAGAGGATTGGTCTTGTTTCTTACAACCTATCTTTGTCACCAAGCATATCCCGCATCCATGATGTGTTTCATGCTTTAGTTCTTAGACTATATATTCCATATGTGACACATGTTCTTGATTGGAATGCTTTGCAGGTCGAGGATGGACAACTTTATTTGGAGCTTGTGGAAATTCTTCAACATTGCAGGCTAACCCTCAGGGATTGAGACATAGAGTAGGTAAGAGTCCAATGGGATCTGAATAATGATACTTTAGCTACTTAGGAGGATGTAGAGCGAATGAGAGAGTTGTAATCCTTCTTCTTTGTAGGATTCCAAAAGAAATCCTAGTTCCAGAGAGGAGGATGTAGCACCCCTCCATGATTTTCTTTAGATACTTATTACTTTGAATTTTTAGGCAATTTTTGACCCATTATGTGTGGTTTATTTTGTTGGAGTGTCATTAGATTATTTTATGATGCTTATATGTTTCTAGACATGATTACTATTATACTTTATTTGAGATGGACATATTGATGTTACAGATAGTATACTTATGACTTGGATTATATATTGGTGATTTATTATGATGCTTTATAAGATGTTAATATATGATCAGATGTTATTATTTAGATTTGATGATTGATTATTGATGATATTGATGCTTACGAATTTTATGTGCAGAATAGATCTTTATATGTATTGTTTTCTTGGGGATTAGGGTGAAAGGAATGATTTTGTATTACTCATTCGTGAGCTCCATACGATGTCATGATTTCCTTTCAATAGATGGGAGTACACACACGTGTGTGTGTGTGTGTGTGTGTGTTTGTATACAAAATGTTTTGTGTAAATCGCAGGTACCAGGCATTGACTCCACATGTTCCCTCAGGTCTAAGCATGCCTTTAAATCCCAATGGTGGTAAAAGAGATAGTACAACACCCAGAATGTATCTAACCCTATCCATTGTCCTAACCTAGGGACAATTATCTAGTCTTTATTTTCTATCCCATCAGATTTGTCATAGAGACAATATCTTATCACCTTGTCATCAATGGTAAGTCTTGTTTTGATATTGGTATTATTTTATGATTCAGTTGAGTGTGGGACTTTATGTTATCTTAAAATTATTGATATTAATTATAGATTAAGTGTTATAAATTAATTAATATTTAATTATTATTTAATGTTGCTTTAATTGTGTCTTCGGACATGTAGTGCCGCAGTTAAAACACTTTGTTGGTGAAGTGGCCACCAAGGTTCAATTCTCTATTGGTCCATTGTGCTCACAGATTTTAACAAGTGAAGTGTGGGGATGAGGTCCCCCATTTGTGGCCTTATCGATTCATAGCTCCGATTCAAAAGCATTCACAAGGATTCAGAGGGTGTGTCATGCCAGCGTCACTGGTCACGTTAAAATTTTTACCAGACATAGCTTTCAAAAAAAAAATGTTTCTTTAATTGTGTTATTCGATTTAATGAATATATTCCTATTATTGGATATTGTTTATTAAGTGATTTTCTATTGTACATGTTAATATTTTATTGTGAGAATTGATTGTTTTAGTTGATCATTTTTTCTTTATGCTTGATTGGAAACCTTGTATGAATACTAATAATTATTTTTTCTGAGTTTTTGGGATATAATCGGGCCTTGATCAAATGGGTTTTTGGTCGATTTTAAATTTGGAGCTCTTATGTAATGTTTTTATTTTCTCTTTTTGCATTCCCGAGCAACTACACAGTTGCAAAACTCAACTGTACTGCTTCAGAACATCAATTGCACAACTCTGGGCTTCAATTACGCAACTTCTGAGCCCAACTACATAGGTATAGTGAGTAATTGTGTGGGTCTTCTATCATTTGGTTTGCAATTTGACTCAATTTGGTATCTCAGTTAGTTCCAAAGGCTATAGTTGACTGTATACCCTATCAATTTTGATTTTCTATGTTTGATTAGACTTAATTTGGCCAGATTAGTGTTCATATGCGACCCATTAAAAGGAACAATGATTTTGAGGTTATCATTTAGTTTTAGGACTTGACCTTGTGATTGGTCTTTGTATGGAAGTCCTATTTGTGGATTGTGCAATATATTCATGTATATCAACTCTTGATGTTCCTATTTGTATATCATATGTTTCGTGATGCTTATTTTGAGTCATAAAGAATAGGCTATCTAGGTGCATTAAAGGGGAGTGGCTCTCTATGGGGGTCGGGGCCCAAAGTGGCTGCTAGGATAACCCATAAGAGAGTTGATTAATAAGTGATAACATTAATAAAAATTTGGGTTGGGTTTACACACTATTAAGATAATATTTTGTGCCCCACTCATGGCCTCATGTGCTCGCATAGATAGAGGATGAGATTGGGAAGGCCTATCCATCTGGAGAGATGTTTGGAATCATGCAATACCTTGTCTTCATGAGAGGATTGTATGATTTTGCATGAGTCATCAAATGGGGGTAGAGGTCTGGAGAGGCTACCAAGATTACCCATATTGAGGCTATGTGATGACACTCTCTCCTTTATGTATCTTAGTATCCTATTGTGTCATCTTTTATATGGAAGCCTCTAGAAAATTTTGGTTGTTATTCTTACTCTAGTAGTTTCTTTTGTTGTTATCTTTACTTTCTTATCTTGTGCAGTGGTGTGTTGTGTATCTTGGTTGTTGTGTATGTTTAGTTATTTTATCCCTAGCCTTCTTTCTTGTTGTTTGGGGCCTTGTCTCTATCTCTAGCATGGGGGGTCATGGTTGAGTGGTAGTGTTTTGTAATGCCCCTCTAGGAATAATTCTTATGATAGTTATGTTAGATGCTAATGAATCTCATATGTGCTTTTGACTTTCTTATTGATGATTTAATTCCTCTTGATTGGGATATTTTATGATGTTATTTAATACATTATGTTCTTAAAGTGGATAGTGATATATTTAGGACATGATCATAATGTTAGGGTTTTATATCAATTCATTCATGATTACATGTTAATTAGTAGGTGTGATTTACTATCTTAGAATATGATGACATGTGTTGTGCTAACCTTTACTTCATGATTGTGTTAAATGAATATGATGTTTGATAATATCTATATGTTATATCTCTTCTATGACTATATGGGGGTGAATGGGATGATGTCACATCACTCACTTGTGAGAGAGATGTGATGTTGTGATTCTCTTTCACCTATTTGAGTGTTTTTATATGTATGTGTATTTGCAAACTTTTGGTGTTATGCAGGGTTGTAGGTACAAGGCATGAACTCCACTTGGTTCTTAGGTCTGAGCATACCTACATAATCCTTATGGAAGTTGTGGGAGATAGCATAAGGCCCGATGTTCATACCCTTAGCCTTTCTCAATAATAGAGAAGTATCATTTGTTTAGTGTCAACCTAATCGGAATGCCACATAGGAAATAATCCAATGTCCTTGGTATGATGTGTATGTGTTTGCTTATGTGTCATGTATGGGTTAATTGTTTTATTGTGTTCGTAGATTTTAATTACAAATTTATTACAAAGTTATTTATATTTAAGATGAGTTTATTTAATTAATTTTATTTGTGAGTAATAAATAAAATATACATTTGTATTTAAAGTTTCCAGATACCTAATTAAACACAAAACTAAAATTCCAATGCAATCCCAAAATAAACAATCTGAATTTCCAGAAAACTTTAATAGACAGATTCATACAATTTTCATTAAAAGGTAAATTTATTTATCTTTTCAAAACCTCCAAAGGAATTTACACAGACAAAATGGGATTTAATCCCTACCTATATTCGCAGTCCTGGAAGGCAAGTGCAGTGGCAAAATTTGAATCCCCAAAATTCACAACCTCACAATCCAGGATACGGTAACTCTAGGCAATCAAAAGGAAAACGCCCAAAACTCCATTCCCTTTCCAAAACTCATCCTCTACAAATTTTCCATCTTCTCAAATTTTTCCCAAAATTCACCAAAAGGCCAGAATGGAATCATCCCCCCCACTTCTGAAAAATTTCTGACTAATAAATTGTTCCAAAATAAAACTTTCTAATTAAATTTAATAAGTTTAATTTAAATTTTATTTTATAATTTAATTTGTTCCATCAATTAAATAACAACTTAATTTATTAATCAATAAAGCTTTTATTTAAATTTATTTATACAAACACTAATATTTATTTATTTATTAAAAATATTAATATTAATTTATTAATTAATTATAAAGGTACTAATCTTTCAACACACACACATGTATATATATACATATGTATATTTTATTTATTACTCACAAATAAAAGTAATTAAATAAACTCATCTCAAATATAAATAAACTTTGTAATAAATTTGTAATTAAAATCGACCAATGCAATAAAACAATAAACCCATATGCGCACATAAGAAAACACATACACATCATACCAAGGACATCAGATTATTGCCTATGTGGCATTTCGATTCGGTTGACACTAAACAGAGGACGGTGCTCTATTACCGAGCTACGCTAAGGGTATGAACATCGAGCCTTATGCTATCTCCCACAACTTTCATCGGTATTATGTAGGTACGCTCAGACCTGAGAACCAGGTGGAGTCGATGCCTTGTACTTGCAACCCTACATAACACCAAAAGTTTGCAAATACATATACATATAAAAACACTCAAACAAGTGAAAGAGAATCACAACGTCACATCTCGCTCACAAGTGAGTGATGTGACATCATCCAATTCACCCCCATATAGTCATAGAAGAGATATAACATATAGATATTATCAAACATCATATTCATTTAACATAATCATGAATTATAGATTAGCACAACACATGTAATCCTATTCCAAGATAGTAAATCATACCTACTAATTAACCTGTAATCATGAATGAATCAACATAAAACCCTAACATCATGATCATGTCCAAAATATATCACTATCCACTTTAGGAGCATAATGTATTTAATAACGTCATAAAATATCTCAATCAAAAGGAATTCAATCATCAATAAGAAATTAAAAATCACACCTGAGATTCATTAGCATCTAACATAACTATCATAAGAGTGATTCTTGGGGGGGCATTACATGTTTACCATCCATTCA